>NC_081436.1:36708582-36949903 GCF_949786415.1 Peromyscus eremicus | reverse complement strand
AGGTATTTGTCCAAATAACAAAAATGAAGCCAGGCCAGATGGCCTTTTGATTGGGACACAAAGGGAGTCATAGGGAGCTTCTTGGTGTTTGGATCCCTTTAGAGGTGGGGCATGCCCTGTTAGGATGGTTGATCCTATCTTTGAATGCTAAGGATATACAACAATATTTTCATTTTGTTTTACTTTCACCCACTATAGGAAAAGTGCTCAGTCTCTAGTTGGACTGCATTCCCTGCACCAGAGACCTTTTGGGAGGCACTGTGATACATCACCGAGCAAACAGAAGAAAAATTTGTTTCCATATGCTTTACATAATATAGCAGAATACAGTCAATTATAGAGAACACAGTCAATAAATAGATTACAGTTACATCATGGAGTGTGATGTGTGAGAAGGAATTGGGGGTATAAAATTTAAAAAAAAAGTATTTCAGGCAAGATCTCTTGGAGAAGATAAGATTTGAGCAAAGATTGGAGGGAAGGAAAAAAAAGGTTTTGAATTGATTAATGGGAAGACATCCTAGTCAGAGGGAGGTTATGCAAAGATCCTTAGCCAGAGATGCACCTTGTATTTAAGAACAAAACAACCCCCTAGCCCCAAACCAGCAGAAGTGGAATAGAGTAAACAAGAGAAACAGGGAGTCATGAGTCAGAATAAGGAGGAAGCCCGTGCTTCTCCTTTCAGTTATCATAATGATTTATGGGCTACTCTGAGGTGGAAAAATCTTGGTGGGTTTGAGGAAAAGGGCTGGCATATCTTGCCTAGCTTTTTTGTAGGATTCTTATACAAGTTTTTCTTTAAAAATGATACAGTAGAGTAAGCGTGGCAGGGGAGTGTGACGCAATGGGGCAGGTAAGGGATGCACGCCTTAGATAAAAGCAGCAGTTGGCGAGGTGAAAGAAAGGGGAGACAATATCACTCAACATTGTAAAAGTGGAGCCAGTCAGGCTTACTGGGAAATCATTCATACAGTGTGGCATGTGAAAGAAGGAGGAGCCAAGGCTCTGACCTCAGTGACTCGCGCGTGTGTGTGTGTGTGTGTGTGTGTGTGTGTGTGTGTGTGTGTGTATGCATATAGGTGTGAGTAACAAGTGCCTGTGAAGGACAGAAGAGGGCATCCTTCCTTGGGGCATCCTTCCTTGGGGCATCCTTCCTTGGAGCTGGCATTACAGGTAGGTATAAGCCACCTGATATGGATGCTGGAACCAAACTCAGGTCTTCTGAAAGCAAAGTCACCCACTGAGCCAACTCACCAGCCCCTGGACATCATAAAGCATTTTAGCACAGTACAATTAGTGTACTGAAACCGTCATCATACTTCCTTTAAGTTCACCTCTAGCTCTAGGGACCAGCCTGAGAAAGAACCAGGTAGAACCTTCAGGAGGTGGAGCCTGGTGGGAAGGCCTTCGACTAACAGAGCATGTGCCTGAGATGAAATTAAGGTATTTTTATGAGTTTCAGATTCTCTCTTTGTGAGAGTTTTTTAAAAAGCCTGAGATTGTCACCACTCAGCCTCTTTCTGGCTTTCTTTGGGAAAGTGACCTCTGCCTCTGGTGTGCACTCTTAAAATGCCCATCCATCATGGTATCATGTAGTTAAGAGGTCACGGACTGGAGCTGAGCTGTTGTATGCACTGTGACCCTGAGCCTACAAAACTGAAGTAAATAATGCCCCACCCTGTGTGTGTGTGTGTGTGTGTGTGTGTGTGTGTGTGTGTGTGTAGCTCACTGGATCAGCTTTGGGTGCTGATCCTTGGGTACTGCCTACTTCTTTTAGAATTTTTTTTTTTTTTGAAAGTTCTCTAACTAGCCAGGAACTCAGCAGGTAGACTAGAGTGGCTGGCCAGTGAACCCTAGGGATCCACCACCTCCACCTCCCCTACCACTGGGTTTCTAAGTGTTTCCCACTTACACCTATCATTTTAAACACGGGTTCTGGGGATTGAATTTCGAATCTTCTGCTTGGAAGCCAAGCACTTTAACAACTGAGCTATTTCCTCAGCTGTCTGGACTCGGTCCAAGAATGGAGTCGTTGGAGGAGAATTCTGAGTGCTTGTGAGAAAACTCCAAGAAAACAAGACAAAAGTCTTGTAACCTTAGTTTCTTCAAAAACACAAAATTGTTCCTGGGATGTGCTTTTGTGCCCCTCAGGTGTATCGAATAGGAGTGAGATTACTCCAGATTACTCATTACAACCAGCCATTGCTATTTGTTTATATGCTTCTATGGAAAACATGTTTTTGCCATGTGTGGCTTGTCTTTATGATTATACACTTTACTCATGTGACTATTCTTAACCCTCAGAGTATAAATTGCCCGATGCTCTGAATGCAGTCATCTATTGCATGAGACTCTAGTCCAGCTCATCCATTGGCTCCATTCTCCCAGGTCCCATCACCGTTCTACAGTGTTAAACACTTAGCTTCACCTTTTTTCTTTAAGAACTTACTCAGGCATTTCATTACAGCAATGAAAAGGGACTAATCCAGGCAATGTGACATGAAGTTTTTATAAGAAACTTTCTATGAGAGAATTAGCTTTCTTGGGACTAGCACAAGCTGGTAGGGAGCTAAAAAACATCTTTAAGTGGTAAGCAACTTAGCATGGAAGGAAAGGAGAAAATCCAGATTTAAACTCAGGATTGGGGAACACGTGATAATGTAAGTTAACATTTGGAAAGGTCAAGGACTGGATTTTTTTGTAAGCAAAAGCAACTGCCATATTGTTTCCCCTATACATGGCTGATGACATTTTCCTGAGCTGGAGACACAGCTGAATTCCAGTATGACCCTGGGCAACACAACAACCTAGTAATGAGTTGAGGAGACTTGTCAGTGCCTTGGAAAAATGTTCCAAACTCTTAACATGGTACTTGACCTACAGCAAGCTCTCGACACACGGCGTATGCGAGGCTATTACTACTATGTTTAGCTTAGTTACATCTGCATGTTGCATGCTTTTGCTTTGCATCCCCCTTCCCTCTTCACCAAAATGCTCTATTACCCTAAGAACTACAGTGAATCAGGTAAGCAGGCACCCAGTTGGAGGAAACAGCTGGGAGGGGGTGGCACGGAGGTGGTGCGTACACCAAGACACAATCTGTAGCTTTCCTAAAAATGGCTCTCCTGGGAGAAAATTACCAACCGCTGCCTTTATTTTACATGTGGTGCTAATTATTCCAGGTAAGGCCACTATAAATGGAATACTAAGTTTTTAATTTAGGGTGTTTGTCGGGAGAAAGTGTTAATTGTATTAGTCACTATTCAAGGCATTGAAAGGAGAAAGAGGTTTTGATATTATGGGAAAGCCTTTGCTTAAAGGGGTTACATTTTTTTCCTTTTGAATGCTTTTGCCCCTCATTAGAGGTTAGTGGACTGTTGCTGGGTTGGGGGGTGTGTTTTGTGTGCTCTGAACACTCCGATAGGGAAGGGAGGCAGAAGGGAGGGTGAAGGATATGTGCCCTAGACCATCACTACAGTCTCTCATTTTTGTATCCAACCCATTCTCCTAGTGGTGGCAGCCAGTGATCCTCTTAAAGCAGATGTCGACACGACACTGATCTCAACAAAGCAAATTTCCCTTACGTTAAGTGAAGTCACATCCTTTCGTGCAAAGTCTGGGCTGCTTGCCTCTGTACCTTCTGATGCATGCCTGTGGTTGCTTTCTTCATTGTTTACCAAGTTCCAGCCACTGAGGTCTCTCTTCAGTACTGGGACCAACATCATTTTATTCCAGTGCCTTCGATGTCCCCTCTCAACATTAGCTTCTTGTCCTCAGGCCTGAGTTTAAATCATCTGCCCCCAAAAGATTTTCCCTGTCAACCTCCTCAGGTGTAGGGAAGGAAAGGGTTTGCTCCACCAGAAGATAATGATTGATTCTAGAATGTGGTATTCTGTTGATTTACTGGGGAAAATCTTGGTGCTTTCTTTTTTAATTCTGATGATTGATAAGGAGGCAAATCTTAGAATTCATGGTGATCAGCATTCAAATATTGAACTGACACCAGTGGGAGTACTAGCCTCAAACAGGGAGAATTTGAAATGGGTGGTAGATGTGATAATGACTATCAATTTTAACCCTAGGATCACCTGTGGTGGTTGGTGTTATGGCTAATCCTACTGATCCCTCCTCTTTTTTCATTTTTTTTTTTCGTGAGATAAGATAAACCAGAATTTGGAAAGAAACACTGAATGGGGTCAAATTTAGCACTAGACACAAATAAACCCAAACAACAGAGGAGAGTAGTATGGTGGAAGCTGTATTTCCCTTCTTAGGTGAGGTTTTTCTTCAGCTACTGTACATATGAGGGGCTGCTAGCACAAAGCTGAGGCCCCAGAAAGAATGAGTTGAGTTTTAGCTGAAGAGAGCTGCTGTGCCCAAGGCCTCTTCCTTTATATCCAATAACTGGCGGACGCAGAGACACAGTGACACAACCCGCTTGGCTCCAATGCAGCAGCCATTCTAACTCTATTATTTTCTGTGGGGTTGTTTGGGTCCCTTGTCGCAACTCTGCCACAGTTTTCTGTCTCCTGGCCCAGCTCAGTTTATCCATTTTCTGGCTACTTTCGTTCCTGCATGCATTCACTTATGAGCTTGTGTGTGAAAATCTTCATCTGAGGGTCAGTGTCCAAGGAACCTGACCCAAGAAAATGGGGCTTACCTCAGAAGACTGGGAATGTTCTTATTTTGGTTCAGAATGAACGGAAAACGGGTAACTAAACAATATGACTTCTTGATGAACTTCCTGAAACAAGTAGAATTTAAACTCAATGTTAATCTAAAGTAACTCAAAATTAACAAAGTATTAACTAAGCATTAAGTACAATGATAAACATTACATGGGTGTTGGCTCCATCAGTGAATGAGGACCTGAGTTTGGATCACCAGCATCCATGTAAAGACTGGATAATGAAATAGGTCTGTAACCCCAGTGTGGGGATATGGAGCCAGAAAGATCCTTGGTGCTCACTGGCTAGCCAGTTTAACTGAACTGATGAGCTCCAGGGCCATGGAGAGACTGACTTAAAAAATAAGGTGGAGAGCAATTGAGAAAGGTACTGGGTGTTGACCTCTGGTCTCCAAACATATGTGCGTGTACTCATGCATACATGTACATGTACATATACATACGCCCCCCAACTTAATTAAATTATTAAATTAAAGCAACATATTGGCTGAAGATGTAGCTCTGTAGCACAATTACCCAACATGCATGATGTCCTAGGTTCAACTGCTAGTGTTGCAGAAATAAATCAATATAATAAAAATCAGGACAACATAAAATTAAAAGACACAATAAATTAAATAATGTATCTTCCCTTCTTATCCATTCACATAAGCATGTCTTGCAAAACCTGAGAATCTTACTTCCTGTGGGGGTCAGCAGGGTTTTGAGGATTTGGACTGAGTCAATCTGTTTAATAATGAGGTAATCTCCAGCAAGTCCTTGATCTCTTTTTGCTTTGGTTTTTGTAGCTGTAATATGAGAGCAATAGCTGTTACACAAAGGAAATTGTGAGTGACTGCATTTGACAATACCATTTGGTGACCAATGTCAACCCGTTGGCTGACTGCAGGTTGAACAGCCATCTCTGGAGTCAGCCTTTTTTCTCAGCTTTTTTTTTTTTTTAAAATCTGATCATGTTGACCTCTTCCTTTTGTGATTACCCAGGGCAGTGGTATTCATGGAACATACACAGTTCCCTTCTTCAATGACCTCAAGGAAGAACAAGAAGCTATCATGACAGAGGAGATTATAGTCTGATATCCATTGGTCTTTGTTATCTAGATTAGGGGCATTGCATTAAAAAGGAAGGTAGTGGCAGTGCCTCTTGCATGTGATAAAACTGAAAAGTGTATGTGAAGGTTCCACATTGACAGATGAAGACTGAGAAAACATTCCAATGCCATGTCAGTAAGTTGAGTGCACATGACACCTTTTCTCCATGTGTCTTTGGAACATATTTCTTTGATATACTGTCGAGCAAAGCCCTCAGAAGCTATGTGGTACTCACCCCAGACAGAGAACCAACAAAAGAAAAGTAAGGGCACAGGCAAAGTCCAACATGGTGAACCAATGAGTTACTGTGGGGTTATTTACAGAAACAGAAATGAATTGAAGACAGCTAAATCACTATAGCCTACCCCAGCATGGATAACAGCCCACAAAACCTGGAAACCTGGAGTGTACTACACACCCTCTAGTTGCTTAAGAGGTTGAAGAATGTCTTTTCCAAGTAGCTCAGTTATTCTGAGCCTCTTCCAGGCCGCTTGGCTGGTCTCTGATTTTTCCAGCTCAACTTTTCTCAAGTATCTCTTGGCAGTTTTTATAGCTTACATATGTTTGTGGATGGAGAGTAAGTCTACTCAGTTTCAGGAATTTCCTGAAACTGTTGAGTTGTTTATTTCCTGAGCTCAGAAGATTCACTGTAGGATGAAAAGTTTTGTCTCCCCTTGGAACATTCTGTTGCTTCACCTCCTTTTTAGCATCCTATGTCTTAAGGAACTTTCCTACAAGATGGATGGTTTTTGTCTCAGAGAAAATTTCTACACAATAACCTTTTATAAAAATTGTAAATCCATCTGCAATGGGGCCAAAAGCTCATACTGGTAAGAGGTGGTCTTATCTGAGTCTTAGTGAAAGAAGAACAAATTAGTCTCTGCTTTCATCAATGACATCTCTTTTATCAGTAGGCACACAGTGGTAGAATTTCTCTTTTACTTTACTGTCTTTGCTGTGTCTGTTAATTGAATGTGCCTGAATCAAATGAAACGGCATCCCTTCACAGCATTTATAATACACTTGGCATATTGTAGGCACTTAGTAACCATTCGCTGTCTTTCACAAGCAACTGCTGAAACAGAACTCCACTGTGAAGAAGGTGGAATTGATTGAATCTGTCTATTCTGTGGCGTTGATGTTAATCAATTTCTCTGCTGACATTTCTAAGTAGAGAACAACAGATAATTTAATGGTCGAGCCAGTGGTTTAAAATTACCCAATATATTTTCAACATAGGAGACAGAGTGCTCCTTCATGAGAGAAGAGATCTATGTTTTCTTTGGTCAGTGAGCACTACTGATTTGCCGGAATTTGGATGTCATTTGTTAGATTGAAGAGTGATATGAAGTGCAAATTTTATAAAAGGAACTTATGGCTGTAAAATTAATTAAAATACTTCAGGATCCACAAGTTCCTGTTGAGAGTCTAAACTATGTGGAAAGAAACATGAATCTATTAGTGAACATTTCCTAGAACATTTTGTTGTTTCTCTTCAGCACCGACTTATTTGTGAAACTGATGTAAAGAAGTTCAATAAAGAAAGAGCCGTGGCCGGAAGACAGGGCCAGTGACCTGAGAGGATTGACCGTGAGTTCAATCTGTGCATGAGTGGGACCAATTTTTGCTTTTATAGGTCCCACACAGTGAAGAAAATTGATTCTGTCTAAGAAGACAGAGAGCTAGATCGATGCTCTGTCAGTTCTGATGAAAGCATTCTGCACTTGAAAATTTCTAGAAATATATATTTTGTTTCTGTTATTTTAACACAACCCTCTCTTCATTTTCTTCCTTTCTTGACCTTGAGCTATTTTGTGATTGTCGTTATTGGCGGAGTCAACACTTAGGTTAGACTATTGATTCCAATCCATCCTAAGGGATTAGAGGATATCAGGGCTGGAAGAAAGCATCTTGGTCATTGCTGTCAGTCTCCAATTAAGGAAACTGAGGATCACAGAGGTGAGAGGGTAGCTCAAGTCCTATTGCAGCAGTAAGAGAACAGTCAGTCTTTAAAATACAAGGCTCTGATGTGATCTCACTTTTCCCTGTGCGTTCTTTCTCATTAATGAAATAAGCCTCTGGAAATATAGAACCTAGATACTGTCCCTACTGTTACAGAGGCATGGAAATCAATTCCAGAAGAAACGAGATGGAAGGCACAGATGTCTTCAGAAGTGACACTCAGCAGGCAATACCCACACCCATTTCATATGTCAGCACTACTTGATGGTAGGTGCCCTCAGGTTTCATTTTGGGGACTATATGCCACGAGGCTGTCTCTGGGTGGTGGTCTGTTGGTCTGTTCTTATTGAACTCTATCAGAATAAAATTAGAGTTTTTATAATAAACAACACAAGAGCAACAAAATATCCAGGCCTTGTCCTGTTTGCCATGTGAAGACACAGTGTGAAGGTGCTGTCTGTGAACATGGAAACATCTGCTTGCAACTTGCTCTTAGGCTTCTAATTGTCCAGAACTGTAGGAAATAAATTTCTGTTGTTTCTATGCTACTCACATCATAGACTTTTGTTATTGAAGTCCAAAGGCACTCAGATTCTTGGCATGTTGTAATTAAGATGCTTTAGTAAGAACCTGGATAACGTTAATGGAATATTGGAACGTACTGACTATCTGCAATCTACAAGCTTTGTGACAGCCTTATAAGGCAAGCACTGTGCTGACCCAATTGACAGGTGAGAAACTAAGGCAGAGTTATGAATAAGTGCCTAGACTGTAAATAAAGGATCCAGGATGTGAGTTATCTGTTATCACTGCTATTTTACAAGGGTTGATTGACACTGTTGTTTTTGCCCAATCAGGCACTAAAGGGAATCTGCACAGTGAGCAAAGTGGTCCATTCATTATCTGTTTAACAGGAGCCATTTCAATGAACGTTAACATTTGCATATTCTCTGAATCAGGATGGTGTGCAAAGGACAGGTTTCTTGCTTTGTTCCCTCCCGCTCCCTCTCTTCTCCTCCTTCTCTCCCTCCCACCCTCTCTCCTTCCCTCCTTCCCTCCCTCCCTTCCTTCCCTCCCCCCTCTCTTTCTTTCTTTGAGACAGGGTCTCTCTATATAGTTCTGGATGTCCTGGAACTTACTATGTAGAGCAGGATGGCCTTGAACTCACAGAGACCCTCTTGTTCCTGTCTCCAGAGTGCTGGGATTAAAGGCATGTTCCACTTGCTTTCTTTATAAATTAAAATATATTATTATTGTTGCAGTTGTTGTAAATATGCATGCGTGTGTGTGTGTGTGTGTGTGTGTGTGTGTGTGTGTGTGTTTGTGTGTGTGTGTGTGTGTGTGTGTGTGTGTGTGAATGTGAATGAGAATGTAGGCATGCCACAGCATGCATGTGGAGGTCACAGGACAACCATTCTCTCTCTCCTTCTACCATGGGTTCTGAGGGTTGAGCTTAGGTTATCAGACTTGCATGACAAGTGCTTATACTGCCAATCAATCTTGCTGGCTCACTTTCTTAATTCCAATAAGTAAGAATTGTACATTTATGTAAAAACTAAAAGCAGCACAGAATACTAAATTCACACCCGAAGAAAACAAATGTGAAACAAATAGAGAACCAGGCTTTTGAGACTTTGCTGAGATGATAGAAAAATTAACTATGGTTTAAGATAGATAACACTATCTTACCTATTTCCCAAGTGTGTTAACTGTGCTCTGGTTATGCCTGAGAATCCCATATTTAGAAAAACTCAGCAGTGAAGGGTCACAGTATCAAATGTGGCTAAGTAAGTACAATTATTGACTAACTGAAGGATATTCAGGTCTCCACAGAATTATTCTTTCTAGTTTTCATGTACATTTGATTTTTCCATAGTAAGAGTTTTTTTTTTAAAACGTCAAGTTTTATAATCATCACAAAAGCTATGCAAATTTAGATAAATTTTAGGTTCCTATGGAAGTAGAGCGGAAAGTAAAGAATTATCACAAAACTGTTTCCTCACACATGCAGTTTCTCCCATTATCAATGTCTCCTACTAGAGTGGTACATTTGTTCCAGCTGATGAACCTGCACTGACTTGTTATCTACTGGACTGCACAGTTTCCCTGAGACACCTCTGCTGCCCTTCTGCACATGGGTAAATGTGTAAGGCATACACCTGTAGCTAGAGGTTTTCTGGTCTTGCCTGGCCCACAGTCAGGACAAATCTCTCTAACCCACCAGTCCCACAGCAGCTCAGACCCAACCAAGTAAACACACAGACACTTATATTGCTTACAAACTGTATGGCCATGGCAGGCTTCTTGTTATCTACTTCTTCTATTTTAAATTAACCCATTTCTATTAATCTATAGTTTGCCACGTGGCTCGTGGCTTACCGGTACCTTGTATCTTCCTTGTCCTGGCGGCAGCTGGCAGTGTCTCCCTCTGCCTTCCTGTTCTCTCCATTCTCCTCTTTGTTAGTCCTGCCTATACTTCCTGCCTGGCTACTGGCCAATCAGTGTTTTATTTATTAACCAATCAGAGCAACACACTTAACATACAAAACATCCCACAGCATGCACCCACCATGGTAGACCATCCCTAGAACCCCCTATACTCCAAATGTTAACCTTCACTTTCCTTCACTCCTGACAAGCAATGGTCCTTTTACACTTAATCACTGGTCCCCACAGCTTTGCTTTTCCTAGAATATTATATAACCAGAATCTTCAGGGGGAAGCTGTTTCAGATTTTCTTCCTTCACTTAGCACACACACTTATTTTCTTCCACGACCTTTCCTGGCTCAATAGCTCATTTCTTTGTGTACGTGTGTTGAATAGCATCACACATTCTAGATACACCAGTTTATGTATGTCCACCTATTGCATCTGGGATGGCCACCAAGATGGCAACACTGAAGAAAGCCGCTATCAACTCCCATGGGCTGATTTTTGTGTACATTTGAGTCACCAGCTCTTTAGGTAAATACTGAGGAAGACAGCTGAATTTGATTAGAAAAAATTCAGGAACTTCATGAAGGGAAATGAACAATCCTGCCTCCTAGAACTTTTTAACCACAATTTTCTTGGCTTCTCATCATAGATACAGACACACATCACATTGTGATTCCACATTACACCCATCATGTATAGGTTTCACAAGCTGTACTCTGTGCACAGCTTCCTCTATTTCTGTTCTGTGCCATTCAACCCCCGAACAAATATCTGACTTTTACACACATGAACCTCCAATCATTTGAAACAACTGTTTGCACATTGCTAGCTGGCTGAGAAGAGCCATGGCCCAAGTTCCCCTCCACTATCTTCCACTTCCCATCTCTTGGGGGCTTTTAGAGGTGATTATCCTGCCTTTCCTAACTGGGGAGAACTTTGCTGACTCCACACTGCCCAGCGCTTATGCCTCTCAAGCTGGACCACCTGTTTGTCATTTAGTATATGTTCACACCTCACAGAGACCCAGTCCCCTTTAATGTCAACAGTGTTCCTTAACTCCGTGGGGGTCAAATCCCTCCCTCTTCACTGTGCACCATCAAAATACCAGCTAGTACATTCCCCAGACCAAGAGGGTATCCCTCCACGATGGAATCCAATTTGGTGATTTCCAAAGAAATTGCAGTGCACATTGGATCGTCAAGAGCATGAAAGCTCGGCCGGGGCGTGCCTGGCTCTGAGTGCCATGGTGGTGCTTAGGGCTGCTTAATGTTCTTGAGATTTCCAGCATCAAGAGATAGGCTGTGATTATATAAATTCTGCATGGTAAATACGGGACAGTGACTAATTTCAACTCCAAGTAGCTAAGACTAGCTTAAGCATGGGGGAGCTTACTTTTTTAAGTTTTTTTCCCCAATTTGTTTAAAGAACCTAACTTAGCATCTTTCATTCTGTCGCAGTGGGAGGCATCTCATTTTATTATAATTATATGGCTTTCCTGTTAATGTGTAGGTTTTAGAAATTTTTTTCCTCTCTCCTCTATATTCTTAAAATTTTTCACTGAGTCAATACATATTTGTAAAATGAATGAATGAGTGAATAAGACTTGAATGTGATGATGTAGCTCCAACACGGCCACCACAGGGCTGCTAGCATCACTCATGGGAAGAGAAGGGAAGGACCCAAAGCAAAACCCCAGAGGAAAGACCCTGAAGCTGAGTGCCAAGCCTAGTTCCATGCCTCCCTCCCATGTCCTTTATACCTGCTCTGCAGGAACACTGAGTGGATACTGAGTTTCCACAAGGAAATGTTGCCTGTAGCTCCTCCTTTCTTTACCTTTGTGATGCTTTCTCTTGACTTTACACAGACAGGCTAGAATGCTGGTGCTGGGCAATGAACTATACTGGTTGGTAAATGGTGTCTTCTTAAACAATAACGCACACACACACACACACACACACACACACACACACACACATGATACACACAGACATACACACCCAAAGGCACACTTAGACACACACAGATGTACACACATACAGAGGCCTGCGGGTACATGAACACACACATGTGCATATACATACAGAGACATGTGGGCGTATGTACACTCACACACATAAACAACATAGTCATCACAATAAGCTACAATTATCATGATTTTGTCTCCTTCTAAGAACTTTGGGATTGCTGGCTATGGTGGTTAAAAGAGAATGAGTGATCTTGATTCAAAACAAGAACAAAATTGGATGAAAACAATCCAAAAAGCTATTTCAGGGCTCTGAAAAATGAGCACAGGTAGACATGGAATAGGCAGAATTAGGTCAGAAGACAAGTTGTGGGAGTCAGTTTTCTCCTTGTACCTTGTAGGGCCTGGGGTTTGAACTCAGATCCTTGGGCTTAATAAGCATTGATTTATCTATCTATCTATCTATCTATCTATCTATCTATCTATCTATCTATCTATCTATCTATCATCCACCCACTCATCTATCTATTATCTGTCTACTTAGACACATCTTGCCATATAGAGAAGTCTGGCTGGCCTTGGCTTTGTCCTTGATCTGTCCTGGTCTCCCCAGTGTTGGGATTATAGGCACATACCATCGTGTCTGATTTGAGAAACTTTTTTTAAAAAAAATATCTTTTTTGGATGTTATTTATATAGCATGAAATTGCCCTTCTAAAGCAAATGGTTCAGTGATTTTTTTGGTGTGTGTTCACTGAGTTATGCAAGAGAAGTATTTGTTTTAAAAAATCTGTGCAGTCAAGGAGAGAAACAGGAGTCTTTAGCTGTCCTTCCCGGAGCTACAGCTTCACTTCCGTATGGGTCAGTCCTTGAATACCCCTGATTTTGTGAAAAGGAAGAGCCCCTTGGCTCTGGGAAGGTTCTGAATGACTACTGTGCTAGCGAGTTTGGTAAATGGATGGGGAAAGCAGCAGCATGATTTCATTATCCACACACACAAAATGCTGCTCATCAGTGATACCGACTTACTTGTGAAACGTGTTTCAGTTTTAGAGATTTGAAATGTTTCATAGTAATATGGCTGAACTATGCTAGGTAGTAAAATATGTCTGTGGTTAAGAATATTGACTGATGGTACATTATATCCCTTTCCCCAAAGGATCAGGGATCATCACAGAGGAGGGTGGAAACGTAAGAGCCAGAGGCTGGGGAGGATGAGAGCGAAGCAGTGTCTTATGGATGTTACAGAACTGATACACTCATGAACTCATAGAGGCCATGGTTGCCGGCACGAGATCAAGCCAGTCAGCATTTCAACACAGAGTGAGAATTGGTTCATACGCTCCACCCTACTTCACAAGCTGTAGAGCTATGGACAGTTGATGGATACTTGGGGAAGGATAGCTGGCGTTCTGAAAGGGTGTGACTCCTAGAAGGTTGACCATGTTACTGTGGATGGGTCCACACTTAGAAAGATATGAACAGCACAGATTGGAATCAGTGGGCTACAAAAAAAAAAAAAAAAAAAACAACAAAAAACAAAACAAAACAGAAAACATGAAGTCGGCAGGAGGTAAGGATGAGATCTGGGAGGAATTAGGGGGAAGGGTGGGGGTGAATATGACTAAAACACATTGTATGTATGCATGTAGGGAATTCTCAAAGAATTATTAAAATATACGATGAAAATATCTAAATCTTATTATTAATACTTGCTGGCATTAATGTGCACACTAATTTGCATATTTGCAAAATAAACACTTATTATTAATTGGAGTTAATAGTCTAAATAAAAAGAACACACCTAGTGGACAGAAAAAGTCAACTTTGACTCGCGTGTGGGAAAGAGGGATGTTGATGTTAAGGGAGAGGTTTAAGCCCAGAAGAGAACAGGAAGGAATTCCTCAGGAGACACCATTTCTCAGTTGTCCATTCTAAGCATTGTGACTGCAGTGTCTCTAATACTCTGTGACCCAGAGGAGCTGAGGACAGAAGTCAGTTGCAAAGAGTATGCCATAAGGCTGTGGAAGCCACAGAAGGTGTGTGTGTATGTGTGTGTGTGTGTGTGTGTGTGTGTGTGTGTGCGCGCGCGCGCGCACGTCTGCAGTGTGCATGTGTGCCTGTGTATGTATGTGTGTATGTTTGTGTGCCTACAGGATGCATGTGTGCCTGTGTGTGTGCCTGTGTGTGTGTGTGTGTGTGTGTGTGTGTGTGTGTGTGTGCCTGCAAGGTGTGTGTGTGGGGGGCGGGGCAGGGGCTGGTGGTGTAGGACAACAGCAATAGGGACAAAGAAGGAGAGTTAGAGAAGGGTCTGGGAGCTGCTAATAGGACACCTCGTCAGCATGGCTTTGTTGGTGTTCTTCTAGGACTGCTGACTGGGGCAGAGGATGGGAAGGGTAGTTGTCTACATGAACTAACCATGGGGACAATTTAAAGTGCTGAAGGACATGAGGACAGGAGGAGGCAGCCCGGCAGGGGGTGGGGGGTGGGGGAAATCCAGAAGTACCTGCAACACTAACAAGCAGAAGAGAGAGCATGCAAACTTCCGAGAGCCAGAAGGTCTGGGGCTGTCTCGTCATGGGAAGGGTGACTGGGGTGGAATGATCAAGCAGGTTATGACCACAACTCCCAGCACAATGACCACACTTGCTATGTGCTCAATAAACAGTCCTTGTGAATAAGTAGACCACAGATAATGGACATCTTTTGCTCACTTTGCAGCTGAGCAGAGGCAGTATTTTTCTTCAGGCTATGAAGTCAGAGTGATGAGATCTGACACGGTGCCCCCATGGTCCTGGTCCAGGGCTCATGTCTATTAGTGTTTTGATGCTTTCTTAGATTTTTGCCGTCTGTGCTCCCTCATTCAGAGACCTGACAGACTTATGGGAAGGCAAGAGGGTACCGTGAAAAGGGAGGTCTTAGTTCACGTTTGGCATTTCCACTTCTAAGATGTGTCGTCTAGGAAATACTTTACCTCTTTAAACCGGATTCCCCACTCTGTCAGGTGGGAATGATTCCTCCTTTGTAGAGCTTGTACAAACTTCAGGAGGCCAGGACTTTTTTGTATGAGATCTACTGCTATGGCATTCAGCCTGTTGTTTGTCTGTGTAACCACAAGATGGCAGCAAAGGAAAGCATGTGCCCATAAAGCCAATTCTAACTCGTGGATGGGTTCAGAGTTGCAGAGCTCTTGTACCAGGAAGTGGGGAGTTTTCATTGTAACCTCCCTGCCTGCTGGCTTGCCTCTACTTCCTGGTTAAGCATCCTCATCATGAGGCTCTGAAGGTTATGATGCACAGATCACACCTTCATTTGGGGGTCCGTTCGGCCATTTTGGAAACCCACGATTTTATCTAAAGGAGTCTGGCGTCTGAGCTCTTGCAGGGAGCCGACGGAGGGCTCCAGAGGGTGTGTGAATTTTTAGTCTGATTAAGAAAAAACGGCGACTGTGAGGTAGTAGAAGCACACACGGGGATTTGATGGAGAGAGCAGAGATTTAGAAGGACATCCATGTCTAGGTGACCCTGTTCAGTAGCCCAGGGAGGTGTCTGTGGGTCACAGCATTCTGAAGGGCAGTACTGGTTTGAGATCTCATTGCCACAGGCTCAGCCTCATGAGGGTCATCAGGTGCTGGATATGGTTTGTGGAGAATCCTAGTCAAGCAGGCTCTAAGTAGTTGCAATCTGCTTTGTGTGAGCTATTTTAAAAATGATTGGGGGTATGAAAATTGAAGTTCTGGCACGTGTGAGCTTTTAAGCTCATGGCTCTCAGCCTCCACTGAAGAAATAAACCACCAGAGACCAGTGTGCAGAGGCTGTCTTTGGCTGGAGAGGAGAGGCAACCCTTGCTTGGAGGCATCTACATTTCCCTTGGATGAACACACTTGGCATTCACAGCAGCTTCCAGGTGAACGTCTAGAAGGTGTTCCCTGGACTCCACACTGAGGTGCCCAGGGGTCCTCATGGTATAGGAACAGTTTTTAGATTCCAGCTCCAGGTAAATTCTTACCTTTCACATCTTCCTTTGTTCAACAGGAGTAATATTCTACTCGTGCGTGTTTTGTAGGAATCATGGGACATAGATGTACAAAGGACCATCACTGTGTTTGACAAACATCAGATGTGATCAGTCATAAATCTTTCTTTCTTCTTCTGGGCTTTGGCAGTGTCTGGTGGGCAAGTGAATGAATGGGGGGACTGAACAACATGGAGCAGATTCTTCAGTGGCTAATGAGGCTGCCTTTCATTTGACAAGGGGCCAAGGCAGGTCCTCTGGCCAGGAAAGAGAGGGGTGGATTAAAGGAGGCAGGTGTTACTGGACAAGAGAGTAAGGAGGTAGGTGGTTGGGTTTGTATGCTTCTTTGCTGCTATTGTGGGATACAAAGAGCAGAGCAGGAGACTCCATAATCTCCTAACTGACCCAGGCTACTTAGCTTGCCAGAGACCTTGGCAGATGCCAGACCGAGTAAGTGCCCACAGCATGTTCAATTATTGCTGCAAAGATCCTGAGCTGGAAAAGGTCAGAACCACTGGAGTGCATCAGTGAGCAGCAGCAGTGTGTCTCAAATGCTGCCTGATGGTCCGTGGGCTGTGTTTCTGTATTTATTATAAACGTGAGAGGGAAGTGCTCATGTGTGAAAGATATTAATGCAATTAATCAACAGTCCCTGCTGCAGAGACCTCTCCTCCAACCCCAGCCTTTGCTGAACTCTGCTGAAGGTCCCCTCACCCAAGCCCCAATGGCCTCATTATGGACCAAGAAGAGTTCTTCCCCCGGAAGTGATGAACAGTGAATGATGAGTGTATTAGCTCTCATTTATTGAGCCTTTGCCCCGTACAAGGACACCGCTGAGCTGACTGTTTTTGCACGTCTCTCGGTTCTTAGTGTGGTGACAAGTTTCTGTGTAAATAAGATCACAGGTGAGGAACTGGAGACTGTGTCACTTAGTCCCCTTGCCTCAGGCCCCTCACCCAGGAAAGCTGCACTCAGCTACCTGGCATGCTCTCTTAAAGGCAGACCAAGCCTCTTCCCTCAGGGTGGGATTTACTGATTTTGTCCATAAAGACTACAGTGAGGTGGAAGTAAAGGTGTGTGTCTAAGTTATGTAAAGGCACCACGGCTTCCTCACTGGATTATTTGCTCTGGGAGAAATCAGTTGCCAAGCCATGAGGTAGGCTCAGGGACAGGTCCATGTGGCAGGGAACGGAGACTCTGCCCATAGCCGGCCAAAAAATAAACCAGCTTTTCTCACGAGTGAGAAAGCTAACTTAAAGGTGGATCTCCCAGTCCATTCAAGCCTGACTGAATGCTCACTTTGGCTGAGGTCTTGACCATGACCCCACGATAGACCCTGAGCTAGAACGGCTCATGCTGTGGGATGTTCTGTACGGCAAATGTGTTGCTAATTAGTCAATAAACACTGATTGGCCATTGGCTAGGCAGGAATTGTAGGCAGGACGAGGAGGAGAATAAAGCTGGGAAGTGGAAGGCTGAGTCAGAGAGACACTGCCAGCCGCCACGATGAGAAACAGCATGTAAAGATGCCGGTAAGCCACGAGCCATGTGGCAAGGTATAGATTTATAGAAGTGGATTAATTTAAGCTATAAGAACAGTTAGCAAGAAGCCTGCCACAGCCATACAGTTTGAAAGCAACATAAGTCTCTGTGTTTACTTGGTCGGGTCTGAGAGGCTGTGGGACTGACAGGTAAAAGAGATTTGCCCTGACTGTGGGCCAGGCAGGAAAACTCTAGCTATAAATGGCGTCCAACGTGGTGGCAAGAGTTTCCACCTAAAAACTGAGAAAAAAGATTCTACAAGGAGCTAAAAACAGTTCCTAATTGTCTCTCTCAAATGAGTGGCAGCTGCTGGTTTGAGCTACTGGTGGGTTCCTAGTGTGCGTGCTCAGCCTGCCGCCATATGGTGGGAATGAGGCCTCTGCAAGTGGCACATTAAGCTGTGTGGTAGATTTAGCCTTTGCTAGCACAAAATAAAAAAAGAGGTTTTTGGGCTACACGCTGCTTGGATAAAAGCATAGACCCACGATTGCTCCCAGAGCTGGTGGTAAAGTACCACTGCCATGTGGGGAAGCTGAGGTGGGCGGAGCCAGCAGCCACAGCTGCTGCAATTTAAGGCAATAGATTCACAATAAGACAGATTCAGATGTAATAGTTTACAATGTGTGTAAAATATACGTAGGCTTGAAAGAGATAAAAAAGTGATATATACAGTTACAGAAACAAATACATAGTTTTAAAAAATAAAGTGTTTAAAGAGACAGTAAAATTAATATAAAAAATAAGCCACGTGACGATGAATATTACACTGAGAATCTGGATTGTGTTGTCTTTGGGACTTTTAACTGCAGAAAAACATTTGATTGTAAAAGATGTTGAGTTAAATCAAAATGTATATTTTAAAGATACCTTGACTTCAAAATTTGGATATAAGGATATGTTGCTTTGGAAAGGAGACTCTGCTTTTGTTCCCACAGAAAGCCAAAGGCTATGGATTTGTTCCAGATTAAGATACATCAGGTTTGACCAGCCAAGACCCCCTGAAAGGTCTCCGATGACACCATGGCCCAGATGATCTAACATCCAGAATGGTTTGAAGGCATCTGGCTCAGATGATACAGCCTCATGGACTATTCCATAATTCTAAAATTTTCTTTGTTTCCCCATAAGATACAGCGCCCCCCCCCCCCAGCAGGAAGTAGTAAGAGAAGCTACGCCCAAATTCCCAAATTATATGTAATTTTACTTTGTTAAGGTTAAAACCTTCCTTTTTGAAAAAAAAAGGGGGGGAAGTGCTGTGGGATGTTCTGTACGGCAAATGTGTTGCTAATTAGTCAATAAACACTGATTGGCCATTGGCTAGGCAGGAATTGTAGGCAGGACGAGGAGGAGAATAAAGCTGGGAAGTGGAAGGCTGAGTCAGAGAGACACTGCCAGCCGCCACGATGAGAAACAGCATGTAAAGATGCCGGTAAGCCACGAGCCATGTGGCAAGGTATAGATTAATAGAAATGGGTTAATTCATGATAGAAGAAGTAGATAGCAAGAAGCCTGCCACAGCCATACAGTTTGTAACCAATATAAGTCTCTGTGTTGCCGGGCGGTGGTGGCGCACGCCTTTAATCCCAGCACTCGGGAGGCAGAGGCAGGCGGATCTCTGTGAGTTCAAGGCCAGCCTGGGCTACCAAGTGAGTTCCAGGAAAGGCGCAAAGCTACACAGAGAAACCCTGTCTTGAAAAAAAAAAAAAATAAGTCTCTGTGTTTACTTGGTCGGGTTTCAGCGGCTGTGGGGCTGGCAGGTGAGAGAGATTTGCCCTGACTGTGGGCCAGGCAGGAAAACTCAAGCTACAGGCTCATCTGAGACTCTCCTGAGTTTCTGACTCACGGAAACTGCAAAGCAATAAAGGTCTCTATTTCCAGTCACTCAATTCTGAGCATCAGTTGTGCAGGAACGCATAATGTACAGGGTCCATTGCTGAAGTATCCACTTCTATGATGCAGGATGGAGAGAGGGAAAGATGAGTTTCCGCAAGGTACAACTTGACATATCCTCCCAACTTCTATTGTGCAGGGCTTGAGATGCAGTTCCTTAGCCAGCAGGAGCAGAGCTGGATATCATCTTCTGTTCCTGTGGCTTTTGTCATCTCGAAGGTGGGGAAATAGGGACCTGGGAACAAGGGGCGGACTCCACCACAACTTAGCTATGCTTGGTGTTTCCTTAAACTGAGGCTTTTGTTGATACAAAGCTCCTCTCTACCATTTGTTCATGGATGGACTGGTCCGTTTCCTCCCAAGAAGATCGGAACTTTCAAATAAAAAGTTCTTGCCTTTATTTCAAGGAAAGAAATACATTTTCCTTCCAGAGGTTGGTATTGAAAAAAAAATCGTTGGTTAGCTTCCTGACAAAGCCTTGGGTTGGTTTCAAATGCAATACTCCCATCACTGACTGGGACAATCTCCCTGAGATAGGACAGGTCACACCCCTGCTGCTCATCATCCCCAAATTTACTGTAGAATAGAGGCTTCTAGGGGCTGGAGGATGGCTCAGTTGTTAAGAGTGATTACTGCCCATGAAGAGGACCCAAGGGCAGTTCTCAGTGCCCATGGTGGGTGGATCACAACTGCTGTATCTCCAGCTCCAGTTCCAGTCAACTAAAGATATCTTCTGGCCTTCAAGAATACCAGTATGCATGTGGGACACACACACACACACACACACACACACACACACACACACACTTGTAAAAACAAGAAAAAGGTGTCTGCAGGGTAAAATTGGAGAGAGATAATGTATTTATATGGATTTATCTGCTGTGGGGATTTGAGACAAAGAGTCTCCCTGTGCCAGCCACTATTGGAAGATTCTGTGCTTACCTATCTCTGTTTCTTCCTCAATCAAATCTTAAGACTCACAACTACACAGGTACATGAAACAGATGTACCATAACTACAGACGTAGAGACAAAAAACGTGTCTGTGCAGAAAAGTCTGGCAGCTGTGCATGATGGGACATGATTGTGATTCCAGATCTTTGGTGGCTTGAGGCACAGGATTTTGAGTTTGAGGTTAGCCTGACTACAGCTTAGAAACTATTTCCAAAAATAGACAAACTGCCCAAGATAAGAAAGTGCATAAGTACACTCCAATCCAAACTCATGCAGTTAACCCATAGATGGTGGAGTCTTGTGGGATTTCAGACAGGTGATCTTAAAGTCAGACAGTGGATGCGGGGGATAGAGGTGGGGGAGGGAGAAACAAGGTCTTAAAACTAGTGTGTGTTGGAGACACCGGGAAGAGACACATATGTTACAGATGACGGATCACAAGGGCAGCGCTGCTAGAGCCTGTTGGAACTCATACCGTGTGTCTGGACTGTCTTGCATTTAGCTGTAGGCTTTCAGGTTTGACCCGAAGGGTTTAGATCTTGCTTTGCCCCCCTCTTCCCTTACTATCCCCCCCCATTCTTCTGTTTTGGAATGGGAATGTTTACTTCATGCTGTTGTGGGCTGGAGTTTTTAACTTTCCTTTTGATTTTGCAGAAGCACATGGTTACACGCTGCCTTGGGTTTTAAACAATTTATTGAACTTTGGGGTTTTGGACAGTGTTTGGACAGTGGAGACTATGGGGCTTTAAAAATTGACTGGGTCTGTTTTGTGTTTTGAGATGGCAGTGAACTTTAGGAGATAGGGATGTTACGGATCGAATCTGAAGCCCCCAAAGTGTCACGTCTTTAATGCTTCTTCTTCAACAGGTGGTGCTGGGTGAGGTGGTAGAAAGTTCAGGAATCAGTGCTGACTCTCAGGTATTTTATCATAGCAACGCAAAAGTAATTAACTTACCTTTGCTATCTGTACATTCACTGGAGGTCATCTGACCCGGTCAGCCTCTGAGTGTCACCAAGGGAAGGGACTTCCCTTACAGCTAGTGTCCAGAGGATGGTCTCTCGAGGGCCCATAAGTTGGCAGCTTCGAAGGTTTCTTTGGTCATTTTTGCCAGGTGGTGAGCTGTCACGTAAAAGTACTGTTGACCCATCTTTGTTCCTTGGTAGGTCAGGGCTTGTAACCCAACCGCCCTTTCATTGATGAAATCAGGGCTCATGGGTGGTGGTGCAGGAAGATAACTTTGAGACTGCAGTAGTTAGGAATGGGCTAAGGTCTGCTGCTGTGGGTGGTAGTCACTACTGACCTCAGAAATGGGTTGTTGGAGAGAACATCTAGAGAGATTTTTTTTCCAGAGATCAACTGATCTCTATTTTTCTTCTGTTGCTAAAATGTTAAGATCGTGAATCACTGGCAGATAAGCAATATCTGGAGTAGAATAAGTGCTCACTAATTATTGAATGAATACAAGAAAGTTTAATCTGATTTGCATGAGAAGAATTTGCTTTTTCTCTTGAGAAGCATGGAAGAATGGAAAGGAAGAGAGGAGGGAAGACTGAATCAAACAGGATGGTGAAGGCCTTGGATGAAGGGGACGCACATTTAATTGGAAGATGTTGCTTTTGCATTACTCCAGTAATATAGATTACTCCAGTAATACAACTACTTTTTGTGTTACTCTACTATTTATTCCTCTTCTGCCCCCTGGTTGCTAAAAATTCTATCCCAGGGAAAGATGTAAATAATGTTTTTCCCTTCTCCTAAGGTCCCAACAACAAACTGAGGCACTATTCTGTGAAGTTCACACTGGGCAAACCAAGAGTTTATTGCTTCCTTTCAGAACATAGGTGAGGGGTACTTACACTTGTGGATGTTCATCCCCTCAACAGGCCACACACCTGTAAAGGAAGGCCTTTACACACCATGGATGAGGGCTTCCTATGGCTGTATAGATGAAGTCCCCTCCCCTAGTTCTCCCTAAATATACTATAGTCCTTCTCTGAAGCCACGTGCAATTAAGAAAGAATTGTATACAATGGGTGGTAGAGATCAGCTGGATACTCTGGAGAGGACGTTGTGACCATCCTCATGTCTCCATGGAAGGGGTGTGTGTGCAAATAGTCAACCTGCCCAGCTGGGATAATCCTTTTGCAAGCAGGTAAAGCTGAATTCCCCAAGGCGGCAGTTGCTTGATTCAGAGGATAGTCAAACATACTTTACCCCTCTATCGAAACTGTTAGTAAATTTGAAGCATGAATGCTAATTATGATGCATGAATGCCTCGTGCAAATGCTATGTATGTACAGTCATGTGGTTGTGTAAGCATATGAGTGTATGTCTACAAGTATGTGAATGTATGTGTGTGTACTTGAGTGGGAGAGATGTGGTGTGTATGCATAAGAAATGCACATGAGTGAGTAGAAGTGTGTATGAGTGTAAATAAGCAAATGTGTTGGTTATTGTCGATTGCAAACTTGATAAAATTTAGAATCACCTCGGAGATGGGCCTCTGGACATGAGGATTTTCTTGATTATGTTAATTGACTGAGGAGAACTGTCTACTGTGGGTGACATCATTTCTTAGGCAGGGGATACAGGACTCTATAAAAATAAAGAGATCTGGGAACCAGCATTTACGCATCCATTGCTTTCTTCTGACTGTATTAGATGCTTTAAGTTCCTGTTGCCCTGACTCTCCCACCATGATGGGCCGTAGCCCAGAACTTTGGCCTGAATGAACCCTTCTCTCAGAAGTTGCTTTGGACAGAGAATTTTATCACAGCAACAGCAAAGAAACGAAGTCAGCAAGCCTTCAGGAATATGTGAGTGAGGTGTAGAGGTGTGCATATATGGATGCAAGCCCCTGTGGTTATTCAATGAGTGGGGCTGCATTTTGGGTGCTGAGGCATGGCAGAAGTGTGTATAGAACTGTGAGTATGAGCAGGAGCCTATCAAGAGGCCGAAGCTGGCAGGTCCGTCACCGCGCTCACCGAGGCCACGGAAGAAAAGACCTCAGGACAGGGAGAGCAGAGTCCAAGCACAACAAGGGATCGCTTTATCTGTACTCTAACTCTAACAGAGTCTTGTAGAACCAAGCCTTAGGACCACACATGACCCTTAAGCTCTTCTCAGCTTTAAAAATCCGTGTGTAGCTGGGCGGTGGTGGCAGACGCCTTTAATCCCAGCACTGGGGAGGCAGAGCCAGGCGGATCTCGGTGAGTTTGAGGCCAGCCTGGGCTACAGAGCGAGATCCAGGACAGGCACCAAAACTACACAGAGAAATCCTGTCTTGAAAAAAACCAAAAGGAAAAAAAAAAAAAAAGAAAAAAAATCCATGTGTAGACAGAGTTGATTTTATTACTTTTTATGAGATCCAGTTGTCTGGAAAATTGGCACAATACTATGTTATTATGAAGATCGGTGGAAACTGTACTTTGAAAATGGACACTTTGTAAAACACCCTAAAAAGTTTATTCTAGCTACCCTGATAATGACAGTGTCACCAGAGGGGCCCGGCTGGTGTGTAATGAGGAGACTGTGAGTGAGACAATCGTTTCCAAATGAAACAGACTGCCTTTGAGGCCGGCTTGTTCTCTATAACAGGCAAAGGAGGTTCACTGAGTTGTCTTGGAAAGCTTGGTGCCCACCAAGGAACGGTGACCCGATCTTCCAGGTTGGTAGATGGAAACGTGTGGCTGCTGTGCAATCAATAATTCAAATAGGCACACGATGTTACCTTCAGGGCACTCTGCTCCCTGGTAACTCATGAATAAAATATTGGGTACAGTCGGAGCCCACAGCCGATCTGAGAGCAGCATTCTCACTTGGAAATGCTGGCTGACACAGGCTCCAGAGCAGCAGAAATGTCTGTGGTCTGGACTTAAAATTCCAGGCAAGGGAATGAACTTCAACACCCAGCTCTGGCTGTCCACAGAAGGCAGGTTCTGGTCCTGGAACCTGGGTCAGCAGTGGTAACTGTAGTCCCGGGGGAACTCTCCTTTTCCACCTACCGCAAAGCCCCATGTGTGTGTTTTGTGGGCCAGACCCCCCTGCAGTGTCTACTTCATCCCAGAAGCAATGCAGACCTCGGAGGACTCAGAGTTGATTAGCTAAGGGTCAAGTGAAACTTTTGAAGCCTTTTCAAGGAACTCACAACTTTTACGGTATCAATTTTTTCATGGCTGAAGTAACTCAGGCGTGGTAAAGGGTGCGAATACAGACAAGTTAAAAAAAAAAAAAAAGAAGACTCCAACAGGGAAAGATGCCGGGCTCACCATTCCAATAGAGACACTGTGCTTCCAGATGGCAGGAAGAGTGAACCTCTGTGGAGTGCCGTGCGGGGCCCCTGTCACCCTCACTGCAGACTTGGATGGTTTTGTGGGTTCCCAGGCTTGCATCCAGAAGTCTCAAACTCAAAGCATTTGCTGCCCAAGTCTATCATACATTAACTTGGGATCAAAACATGATCGGAAAAGAGCTGAGTGTACGTAGAGATTTTTCACACCAATTACTGTGACTATTTGGGTCTGGCTGTTTTGAATGCGGTTAGTGACTCTTCCAGTTTTGTGGTGGTATTGTGTTCCCCAAAATATTGTGTACCCTAATAAACTTATCTGGGGTCAGAGAACAGAAAAGCCACTAGATACTTAGGATAGGCAGTGGTAGCACATGCCTTTAATCCTAGCATTCCAGAGGCAGAAATCCATCTGTTCAAGGATACAGCCAAGCATGGTGACTCACGCCTTTAATCCCAGGGAGTAGTGGTAGAAAGCAGAAAGGTATATAAGGCGTGAGGACCAGAAACTAGAAGCATTTGGCTGGTTAAGCTTTCAGGCTTTCTATCAGCAGTTCAGCTGAGATTCATTCTGGATGAGGGCTCAGAAGCTTCCAGTCTGAGGAAACAGGATCAACTGAGAAGTTGCCCAGGTGAGGTTAGCTGTGGCTTGTTCTGTCTTTCTGATCTTCCAGTGTTCACCCCAATACCTGGCTCAGGTTTGATTTTATTAATAAGACTCTTTAAGATTCATGCTACACAGTTTCGTCCCTGTTGCTGTGGCAAAACACTCTGACCAGAAGCAGCGTAAGGGAGGAAAAGGTTTATGATTTTACTCTAACCTATAAATCTTTTTTTTTTTTTATTTCAGGTTACTGGTTAGAGTCCACTATTGAAGGAAGTCAGGGCAGGAACTCGGGGAAGACCTGCTTGCTCTACATGCAGCACTGTCTCTCACCAGGGAACTCACAGAGAAGGAAGTTCAGCAGAAACCATAGAGGATCACTGCTCTGAGGCTCAAACACAGGCTCAAGCTTAGATGCCTTTCTTATACAGCCCAGATTCATCTGTCTAGGGGATGGTGCCGCCCACAATGACCTAGCCTTCTTACATCAATTAACAATCAAGACCCCTTCCCCCAGCACACACACACACACACACACACACACACACACACACACACACACACCCCGATATCTGATCTGGGCAATCTCTGGATGGAGATTCTTTTCCTAGAGGACCATAGGCTGCACCTAGTTGACAAAAGCCAAACAGGATAGTTATGGAACATGGCCACAGCATCGCGTCTGGCTCTTTGGTGTAGTTATCATCTTCCTCACATCCAAACGCTTCAGAATGCTAAATCACCACAGCTTCCTTTGTGGTCATAGGTGTACAGAGTTCATGCCACGTGCTTGGCACCATACTTGGAAGTGAGAGAGACAAGATTCAGATCATGGAATAACCTCTTAACTCAGCGAATTCCTTCCGTATGTCCCCCAATACCACAGGAAACAAAGCACATGGTAGCAGTTATTTTGACCCCATAGGGGAGAGGATGAAGCTCTCTGAGTCCCCTATGGGGGGCACTCAGTGTTTTGGATTGGATGTTGGATCCCAGACCAGAAGTCTACTTGATGGGGCTCTTAGAGACTCAGTCTCTTGCTGCTGTGTTTGATGGAGTCCTGAATGAAGCCAAACCTCCCAGATCCAGGTTGGAGTGTCTGTTTCTCTATCTGTTTCAGTTTTGGGCCTGACATCACTGAGTCATGAGCATGCTCTGGATAAAATTTTCCAGCTACGGCAAATCAATCTTTCATTGTGTTTTAGTTGCTAAGCTTGATGGCCATTAGTTACAGCAGTCAGTGTTTATTGACTCATACGGTTCTGAAGCTCTTTCTATAGCTAACTAGGTGAACTATCAAAGCCTTTGGCATTTTTCAGCTTTTCAGTCATTTGTATGACACTTTCCTTGCAGCCCGTGTTCATGAGAGAAGAGGATGTGATGCCGTCTTCCCAGGAAACTAGCTTCTAACCCCACCAACCAACTTTCTAATTGTTCCTCCAATGCAAACCCACCCCAGGGGGTTTGCACTCCATGGCCCATTTGTTCACACCACTTTTCTCCCTGGGTTTTCCACTTTCACATTATTGAGGGTTCATCTCCAGCATCACAGCCTGAAAAAGCTATCCCTGGTATTCAGTTCAATCCCTGACCTCCAATAACTTAAACGTTTACTTTCATTTAGGTGTTTGTGTCATGTCTGTGTGAGTGCATGGTATGTGTGCATAGGTGCTCATGGAAGCTGGAAGAGGGGTGATAGCCCCTGGATCTGAAATTACAGGCCGTTGTGAGCTACCTGACATGGTGATGGGAACAGAACTCAGGTCCTCTGGAAGAAAATAAGCCCTCTTAACCGCAGAGCCTTCCTTCTAGTCCCCACATTTAACCTTTTTATTGCTTCTATCCCCGTCTGAAAGCAGATTATGTATTGCTTTAACAATATGTCTGTTGTTCCTAAGTAGAATGTTAGCTCCATGAGGAAAACACTTTTGCCATAATTTCTCTGGGGCATGGAACAACTTAGGTGCATTCCAGATGCTCAGCAAATATCAGCTGAATGAACATGCAGGTATTGTATGGGCTATGAGGTTCTTGGGTCAGTACTTAACATAATACTTGGCCTGGCATATGATTAGATTCAAAAAATGTGAGTTTTTTTTTTAATAACATCAAAGCTCCATTTACAAACCCCTATTTCTAATTTAGATGAGAAGAACTTTGGCCTCTTGCATATAAGACGTGATCCATAAAAGGGTGGTGAATGAGGAGAACCTCAAATTGTATCCTTGATCTGGTATATTCAAAGACCAATGAAACCATCCTTGTTCTAAAAAAAATTAAACCTTTTTATTAGTATATTTATTTTATATATAAAAGAAATACAAAAAAAGAGAAAGAAACACAAAGAAAATGCTTTTATGGCAAATCGGATTTGTCGGTGCCTTCAGCTTGTGCTCCAGGCTCCGGCCCACTGGGTGTTAATAAAGTCCGCCGGTTGTAATGGCCCTTGATGATGCCCGAGTTGCTGTTCTCATTGAGAAGTTGCTTCTGCCTTTGCCTGTTGAGAGACTGAACAAGGCCAAGGACAACTGCAGCCAGAGAGTATTGCCCAGGCAGTCTCCTTGGGGGCAAGATGAACGGGTTGGGTTGGACTCTTCCCAGGAGAAAGTACGTTTTGATTTTTCCTTCTTGCTCACTGATACCCTTCACATAGATCTCTCCTCGGTAGTCAAAGGCAAAGCCCTGGTCCTTCAGGATAAGATAGGTCTCCTCTGGAACTTGGATCCGGCCACTCACCCCCGTGCTGTCCATTCGACTTGCCAAGTTCACGGTTTTACCCCAAATGTCATACTGTGGTTTCTTAGCGCCAATTACACCTGCTACCACTGAGCCATGGCTGATGCCTACAAAAGAACCCAAAAGAGCAAGAAGTAAGATAGAGGAAGTGCAGTTAGGCATCTGGACATGTCATGGAAGTGATAGGCATGTGTGTCGTCTCTGGAACAGCATAGTCCAGGTCCTACCTCAAACTAGATGAGTCACCTGGATCAGTTATTTAACTTATATGGACCTCACTTTACCCATCTATGAATTGGACTATAAAATGAAGTTTATATAAAGTAATATGAGCAAAGCCACTTCCAGAGAGTGATCAACATAAGAGAATCCCCATTTCCACGCACATATAGACTTATCTTGGATGTGGAATGCTCAAAGTGCTGACCAGGACTCAGGGCCCTGGGATCTTTTGTTGCTTGCACAGTGCTCTGAGAGCTTGGACAGACCATTTCCTTCTTTGTTTTCATCTGGGTCTCCACCACTATTCTCTTAGCCCATGGCAATGTCTCATGTATACCCCCTTGTCCTCTTGAAGCCCGCTTTCCCCATTGCTACACGAAGGGAAAGGGCTTTCTGATCTGTACAGCTATCCAGTGAGAACCCATTTAAACATCTGCCAGGACTTCTTTGCTCCTAAGGATAAAACCAATGCTCTTTAGGATTGTAACTCATAGCTTCCTAGCTTTTGCCTGGCTTGCCAGCCTAATTCACTGCCCCCCCCCCCATTCCTCCCTCTCTACCATGCCAAACTGAACTGCTAATTCCCTCACCTGGTAACCATATTTGCCTTGGTGCTGTAGTCTTGTTTGTTTGTTTTGTTTTGTTTTGTTTTTTGTTTTTTGTTTTTTGTTTGAACTCTTTGTGCCCTGCTCCAATCCCATTCTTCATTTGGAAATGCTTTTAATGATAGTCTCAATGCTTACTCCTTCATGAAGTCTAGATGACTCTTCTAGAAATGACCACATTTCACTAAATGTGTACTGTGCACATCTGTCTCTTCTAAGAAAGAATTCTCTAAACATTGACTAGGCATCTGATATGTGAGATACTGGTAGAGTAGGGGAGGCAAGAAGACGTAGGCTTGTCTCCTACTGAAGAGGCAGAAAATAACTTTAAAAGCAGGTAATATAATATGAGCAGATAAAGAGAACAAAAACTATCAGTGTGCAGAAATAGGAGACCAGAGACATTATGTTGTTGAGTAGAGCAGTTAGGAAAGACCTTCTGACCAGAGACCTGAGGAAAGGAATAGAACTAGCTTCATAGAGAACTGGGTAAGACCATTCTAGACAGAAGCAAAAATAGAACACATGTGCACACAGACACTACATACTGTACTCCACATATGCACATATATTACACACTATATACCACACTACACACTATGCATTATACTGTAGATATACACATATACACTATACATTACATTATACATACACACACTACACACTATCTAGTACACTACACTGCACACACACTATCCACTCTCCATTATACTACATACACAGACACTATATACTGTACATTATACCCAACACATTTATACATATGTATAGACATTACATACTATACACAACACACACACACACACAGACACACACACACAGACACAGACACACAGAGGCTGTAGAATACACAGGAATCACAATGATGATTAGTTCTTTAAAACCTTGAAAGACATTGTGTCATTTGATTCTCATATGATTTCTATAAGGCAGTGGAGGTGATCAGCACACGAGAAAGCTGAGGTTAAGAAAGTCTCAGTGTCTTGCTCCAAGTCACAGAGTTGGTTATAACAGACATGAAACACAGACTGAGATGCTCAGTCCAGTGGGGATTTAAAGTTTCTCATCCTGGAGATCAATGAAACGACAGCAGCAGTTTAATATATCACATCAAGTGGCATCCCTGATCTCACCAATATCTTTGGAATTTACTTAGACCATTTCTCTTTTCAGGGCTAATACTCTTTTTTGATTTTTGGTTCAGTTGTGAAGTCAATGATTTCAGGAAGGACAGGAGATTGATGAGAAATGTGGGATCGAGCCTTCAACATCCCATCCATAGGTCAAAACCATAAATAAAAATCTTTGCTTCAAAGAACAAAAGTATGTGGCATTCCTCTGATCTGAGGAACAGATATTGATATTTCTTTAACCTCTGTTCTTGTCTTGCAAGCTGTTAAGGGAGAATCTAATGGAATAAAATGGCCTGTCAGTCACAGGACGTTTACAGCAGGAGGACCACAGCACAAGTTGTCTTAAACCTCCTCTTGGTAGCCAGAATGCCAATTCATCTCAGAGTCAGGCTCCCTGAAGCTGCTGCTGGCACGGCTATTTGGCTGTGTGATGTGGTGTTAGGTTAGTGACACCTGTTTTGGGACCCAGTTTCTTCATCTACAAAACGCAAATGTGAGCTAGAGCTGGGGGCTTTCAGGCTGGACCTGTGGAGGCTCATGAAAGCCCAGGGGAGATGAAGGAGGGATGCACAAAGTATGCAAACATGGAGGATTATTAGTCAGTTGCAATGGTTACTGTGCGGCCACTTTGCACAAGGAATGTCTGTCCTGCAATGGAAGGAGACTGCGTGGCTGAGAAACTGTTGCTTTCTGCCCATCTCTGCCTCAACACAGTATATGATAGCCTGCCTCAGAGGTAGAATCCTGCTGTTGTCTGAGGTATTATCCAGGAGAAGTAGAGAGCAATGCCTTGACTACCAGCTTTGAGCAACATGAAAATGTCAGAATTACATGATTCTTGGGTCATTAGCTGCCTTTCTAAGCATGCCTTTGCACAGGTGGTGAGGGTACTAGACAGATAGGTTGGAGGAGAGGCCAGCCTAGTGTTTACTTTGCACTTTTGCCTGGGCCAGGATCCTGCCTTGCTGTCAGCATCTTAGATAAGGAAGCCCAGAAAGGCCCAAGTTGACTCTGTGCCTGTCCTTGTCAGGGTCATACAGAACCTCATGCATTTTGCAAGAAAAAGCTTTCCTGGCTCGATGCCCAGGACATGGGAGGGGCTGATGGAACAAAGACACTTGGCTCAGTGAGTCCTCCACCTCTAGCTGCAACTCACCAATTCGGAGTTCAAAGTTGTTGAATGAATGCTTGTTGATCTCCTGTATACTTTCCGTCAGGGCAAGAGAGAAGTCAGCCAGGGCACACAAATGCCCCCACTTATCTTCACATTGCTGGAGAAAACAAGAGAAGGGTTCTCTCAGGGTTACAAACATTTGATGCCTTCAGCAGAGGTTTTCAGTCTAACCCTAAGTGCACATTCCTTAGGAGAAAATAGCCATACAAGTGAAGCCCCTACACACTCAAGCCATCAGTATCCAAGAGGCGCGAGATCACAGGAGATTCAATTAACACTATAGTTCGTGGTTGTCATCACATCTTTCCTTCACATATACATGTGTCTAGGAAGGTTTCCCCATTATGGATTCCCGAGTATGGTCACCGGTGTGCATGTATTTGTATCAATGCCCACCTGTACATTTTCCTATCCTTGTACATGTAGGTTTTCTAGTCCAGAAGCTGTGTCTGTTTCCTCTAAAATGCTCACAGCATCTGATTAAGGGATGTTCACATGCATATTTGTGAAACCCCAGAGAGAGAGCCTCTTTACCTCTGTTTCCGAATCTGTAAAGTGAGGTGAAGTTTGTTGGCCCTGTCCACCTCTTCACAGTTGAATGAGATTTTGTGTGAGAGAAAATTTGGGACCCTACAGAGCTTGGTAGTTCAATCAAAGGCCAAGCATCAGATATTTCTGGTCTTGCAGACCATACTGTCCTTGTTGTAACTATTCAATGTTGTCATTTTGGTTGTAAAGGAGCAAGAGGTAAGATAGAAATAAATGGGAATGCTGTGTACAACAAACTTTTATTTACAAACATGGGTGGTGGGTTAGATGTGGCCTGGAGGCACTTGTCTTCTAACTCTTGCTATTGAGGGCCACACTTGTAATACTAGCATGGGTTTCATGTCATATAGCTATGCTTAGAGTATCTTCCTTTAATAAAAATGTGTAGAAGAAGGATAAGTACAATAATGACTTAATGAGGGTTTCATCATCTCCGGTGACTTTGACTCAAACTCATATAACATCTGTTGTGTACTTGCCAGGTTATATGCTTCATATGGGGAACATGAAAATTATCTCAAATTACTCACCCATAAGCCCTGGAAAGTACAAGTTAATATCCCCATTAACGCTGGTGCCTACCACATAGTCAAATATTTTACAAAGCTAATACTATTATCACCACCGCCACCACCACCGCCACCACCACGCCATAATAGCTTCTGAGGGCTTAAATGAAAGCAAGAATAAGGAAATGGATGAGTATTGGGGAATTTTTTGTGATACCCACAGCTCTATCAGAGTCAAGGTATTCCTTGGCACATTTGTTCAAGTGAACAGAGAGATTCAGAGTGAAGCCTGGAATATTTTAATAGAATAACAGCAACCCCCGCCTTTGTCAAGAGTGAATGTACATCCTGCAACCATGAGAGTCCAGTTTAGATTTCCTCCCCGCTGTTCTCTAAGGCCTCCTCAGCACATGACAAGAGTCAGGCACAGGCACCGGTGTGGCCGGGTCCAAGGAGACCCTACCTGTTTCTCTGGTGACAGTCCCGAGACAGCCATGTACGTGCTACCAATGGTCTTAATCTTCTCTATGTCTTGAAAGCGGTCTTCTCCGAGCAGCTGCAAAGGATTCAGGTCATGACGTTAGTCCTTGTGTTTACCTAGCTGCTATGTGGGTCTCCAGTATCCTGGGGCTCCTGAAAATGTGCCTCCTCCATTCACTGTGGAGAAAGATCTAACTAAAATGGTTCAACATCTTGATGTAGCTTCTTTTCTCTCCGAGGGTCATGCATTCAATCAGTCAATCCACGTTTATAAGGACTTGCTAAGTGTCAGATGGGTGTGTCTAAATGCTCTTAACTGTTTCAGTGAATCCTGGAATAACCAAGGGTATTTGATAAGCTTCAATAAGAACTAAAAAAAATGTTCCCCAACCAGTCAACACATGCTTTGGGGATTATGTCCAACATGTACTTAGAATGTTACCACTCCCATTTTTCCCAGGCAGTACCCTACTCTAAACCACTGGTCTAAACCACTGTTGGTATTCAGCTGTATCCACTCCTGTCCTTGCCTCCTCTCGCCCAGCATAGTAGCCAGGTGATATCATTTATGAACGAGTCAGAACATACCCCTGTTTAGTGCAAAACTCTTCAGTGGCCTTTAGTTTTACTCAGGATCAAAGTCAGTCTTCACTAAGCCCAACAAAACTTGCCATGACCACTAAACCCCACCCAACACCCAGCCCTTATTGTTTCTATGCTCTGCTCCAGCCCTTGATCTCTTTGCTTACTTTTGAACAAGACAGGCCTGCTTCTGTCTTGGGATGCTTGTGTTTTCTAACACCTCTGGGGCTACTCTTCCTTCAGACAATGCCATGGCCACTCCCATTCTTCTTTCTTATCTTGCCTGATGACTGTCTACTCTACATTGTCTCCGTGACTGCATTTCAATGGAACACAGCTTCCGTTCTCACACAGACCTTGTTAGTTTGTTGTCCTGTGTCACCCCATTTTCTTAGACATAGTCCTGACTTTGTTTACTGACTGTCATCTTTGTTGGGATAGATGACATTGGCAGCAGGTATCATCGCCAATTCTGTTCACTGCTCAGAACCTAGACAGAACCTTGAGCACAGTGGTGCTGAATGAATGGATGATTGAACGAAAGCCTTTAAGTTTCCTACATTGTTACATGGAATTTAGATACCAGTGTTAAGGAAGGGATACTTTAGTCTTTAGTAACTTCAATAAGCAGAACCATGCTCCTGGGTCAGGCCCCAACAATGCCAAGTTTCCAATCCCTGGAATCCACATATGTTATCTTCCATGGCCAAAGGGACTTTGAAGGTGAGATTAGGATTAGGATCTTGGGATGGAAACTAACCTGGGGATATGTCACATGGTAAGTGCCCTTATAAATAAAAGACAGTAGTAGGAGAACTAGAGATGGGGATACAGGAGTGGAAGCAAAAGTCAGATTTATGTGATTGATAGCTTTATAGATGGGAAGAAGCCATCAGCTAAGGAACTCATATGCCTCTGAAAGTTAAAAAAAGCCAAGAAATAGATTCTTTCCTGGAGCCTCTAGAGCAGTGGTTCTCAACCTTCCTAATGCTGCAGTCTAATACAGTTCCTCATGGTGCGGTGATTCCCAATTATAAAATTATTTTCATTGCTATTTTATAACTGTAATTTGCTACTGTTATGAACCATAATGTAAATATCTGATATACAGGATATCTGATATGAGACCCAAAGGGGCCATAACCCACAGGTTGAGAACCACTGCTCTAGAGGGAACACAGTTCTGCCAAGACCTTGATGTCAGCACCTTTTAGTTCTCCAACTCTTTGCCTCCCTTTAAGACCATAAAATTCATAGAGTCTCAAGTGCTGGACATGCATAGGCAGATGTGATAGATGGAATAGACATGAGTCAGATATGAAGGTCTACATACTTGGATGTCTGATGTTTTCTCAAAGACACAAACTAAACATGTCTGATCTTTTAGCTGTCATTCAGTTGTGAGTAGTTTAGCTTGAAGGTCTTGGCGGGGGGTCTTCAGTTGCCCAACCCCTTCTGTCTCATACAACTGAATTTTCCTGGCTTCCTCCTGTCTGTGGCTGGTCAGATGTTGTCCTTCTGTCTTTTCTCTAGAACTACATAGCTAAGAGCCAAGTTACAAGGCAGTAGGAGTCCTCAAAACATGAGGCTGCCTGATCCTGGACTTCCATACTCCAGAACTATAAACTAAAGATGCTTCTTTCACATAAACAGTGTCCAATGCCTTTTCCTATCACTCTCTTCATGGTGGTGGGGATTGAACCCAGAGCTTTGCATGTGTTAGGTTGGTTGTTCTTCCAGCCTGAGACAGTGTCTCTAAATGTAGTAGGTCCCAGAGACTCAGCAGGGTACAAAAGAAGGTTTCTATCATGAGTGTGTAGCCTACTTTAGAAGACATGCTGTCACCATGGAGTCCCCCCTCACATCTTACAAGGCCCTAACCATATCTCCTAACCAATGCACTAGCCATGCCTCCTTCTATGAAAGTGACTCATAGTCTGCATGGTAAAGCCATGAGAGGCAAGAAGTGATTGCGTCTGATTTATGTTGACCCTACTCTGTGATTTCACATATACATATGGGATCATAATATCAATACTCAGAAGCAGCGAGTAGAATGGTTGTTAATAACAGCCATTAGGGAGCCAAAGTGAGGTGGGGATATGGAGATATTGGTTATAGGGCAGAATGTTTCAGGTAGACAGAAGGAGAAGTCCTGGAGACCACTGCACACTATGGTGACTGTGGTGGTTTGAAAGAAAATGGCCCCCAAAGGGAGTGGTACTATTAGGAGATGTGGCCTTGCTTAAGTAGGTGAGGTCTTAATAGAGGAAGTGTGTCACTGTGGGAGTGGGCTTTGAGGTTTCCTTTGCTCAAGCTTCATTGAGTGTAACACTCAGACCATTTCCTATTCCTACAAGATGTAAGACTCTCAGCTACTTCTTTAGTACTATGTCTGCCTGCATGCTACCGTGTCCTACCATGGTAATAATGGACAGAACCTCTGAACTGTAAGCCAGCCATCCCAATTAAATGTTTTCTTTTATAAGAGTTGCCATAGTCATGGTGTCTCTTCACAGCAATAAAAACCCTAACTAAGACAGTAATTAAAGTAAATGATGTATTGTATTTCACCTTCAAGATGTTACATTTTAAGTGTTTTTTTTACCATAATGTGGGGGTGATAAATATGTTGATTGACTTAACTAGTCTATATTTTATACATTCATCAAGACATCCATTTATTCAGATGGAAATTGAGTGCAAACATATTCTAACACATTTGTGTTTGAAATACACCCTAGAGTTCTGATACTTAAATTTACCTCATCAAAGTCAGCGATGATCTCATTCAGCAAGCGCAGACATTCCACTCCCTGGTTGTTCATTTCTGTCTGAGAGTAAAAGTCTGCAAATCCAGGGATGGAGGCAAACATCACCCCAACAGCATCATAGGATTGAGAATATAGCTCCTGGGGCAGAGAGGAGGTAGAAACAATAATCAGAGCTCAAGTTCTGCAGTGATGCTACCTGTACATAGGACCTGGCAGACAGGAATCCAGCAGAAGGACAAAAAAAAATGAGAGTTCAGGCATGACATGTTAGCACTGTATATCTCAGTATTCCCAAGCTGCTATAATCAAATACATCAGTCTTGATTGATTATAAACTACAAATTTATTTCTGGGGTTCTGGATGCTTGTAAGTATCCGTAAGATTTAGTGTATAATGAGGAACCACTTTCTGGTTCAAAGACGACACTCTCTAGCTGTGTCCACATGTGCCAGAAGGAGCAAGGCAGCTTTCTTGGAACTCTTTAATAAGCACACTATTCCAGTTGTCATGGTTTGGACACAAAGAATCTTCCAAGCATTGTTAAATCCTTGGTCCCTGGCTGGAGGATCTAGTCATTGAGAGGTACCCTGGGTCATGAGGGCTCTGTCCTCACACATTAACCCTTGATGGATTGATAAGATGGTATTATTGGGAGGTGAGGGAGAAAAGAAATTGTGATCTAGTTGGAGGAAGTAAGTTACTAGGGTATGCCCAGAAAAATATACCTTAAAAGACTTGGAGGGACACAAATGTTCCATCCCTTAGATCAGAATCACAGAATAATGTGGTCCTCAACCTCAGCTGAGCCAGTACTTTTGAATGTCATGCCTTTGTCCTTGGCTAAATCTTCTGTTCTTCTCAATGACTGGTCCAGAGTTTCAGGATTCTCTTTAACTTAATCTACCACATTGTCCTTCTCCATAGATGATCTTTCTCCTGCCTCACCAAGAAAGCTGAGACTGGGCAGTGACTCTCCCTGGTTTCCTTATGCATATACATACATACATATATGTGTGTGTGTGTGTGTGTGTGTGTGTGTGTGTGTAATTATTTCATCCTCTTTCATTCAACTCTGGCAACTTTGCCATCACTGTTAACCCTCTCTTTTCATTTGTCTTACTGCTGCCTTCTCCATGCTGGTCCCCACTCTCTGTCTTTTTTTAAGAGGAAATGAACTTGCAGACACTGTGTCTGTCAACCAGTCCCTCCTCATCCTGGCTTCCATCCTTCTTAAGCTGTCTTTCTCCTCTGTCTATTGCTATTCACATCTCAGGCTGGAATGAAACAAATAGAGAGAAAGTCATCCAAATTGGGAAAATCAGTGTACACGTGCCAATTCCCATCTCACTGAGCATCCACGTAGTTCAGCACGCTGGCCACTCAGGACCTTGTGTCCCTTGACTTTCCGTGAAATACCTCATTTTCTTATGCCTGCCCCCTTTAGGGACTTATTTTGGAAAAATCTTTCATCTATTTTAAGTGTTTTGTTTGTTCACCTTATATAACCTCACTTGACAGATCTCAATGATGCTCAACATCTCCATAGAATTTTCCAAATTCATGTTTCTAGATTAGTTCTTGGGTTGTGATCACCTTGGATCACCTTGGATTGTTCTCACACACTTTTTTTTTTTTTTTGGTTTTTCAAGACAGGGTTTCTCTGTGTAGTTTTGGTGCCTGCCTTGGATCTCACTCTGTAGACCAGGCTGGCCTCAAACTCACAGAGATCCGCCTGACTCTGCCTCCAAGTGCTAGGATTAAAGGCGTGCACCACCTTCTCACACTCTTTAAACTATGATTCTACACACTTAGTGTGTTTCTCTTTATAGCTAAGACTTCATCTGTTCCTTCATTCTCTACTATTAGAAACACCAGAGCTACAAAATCAACAGAGGGCATATCAGTTGTCTTGGGCTCTTACTTGATCCCATCCTGTTGACCTTATCTTAGTGTTGCTGCTATTTCTAAAAGTAAGCCTCTTTCCAGTGCTTTGCTTGACCAATAATAGAAAAGCTTCCTACTTGAGGGCCTCCAGCCTTGTTCTACTCCAAGGCATTCTCCATATGCCACATAGAGTGATCCTTTTAAAGGGATATGTATGATGTTGGATACTGACCACACTCCTCCATTCTTAAAGCCTTCCAATGGCCCACAGTTGCCCTCAACATAAAGTTCTAACACCACATAATGGCACATATTTATGGCCTCACTATCGCCTATCTCTTTAACATAAGGCCTACAAGTCTTCAATTCTTTGGACTTGTAAAACACTAAAGCATTTCTACTTTTTGCCTTTGTATTGACATTGAACTCAGAGCCCTTCCTAATTGTGTTCTTCCTTTGAGTTATACTATCAGTTGGCTTCTCTGCTTCCAAATCCTGTTGTAGCAACTGCTAACAGGCACTCTCCCTGAGATTGTCTCACCTTACTCAACTGTCAACACTTGTGGGTCTTGTGAGTTTTTCCTTTGGCCACAAGAGGGCACTCTGCTCATGTGACCAGTAGCTTTGAAGAAGCAGAGAATTAATATCCCTTAATCACAGGTCTCCACAAACAACTGATGGGAAGTGGTGTTTTGTACCTTCCTTCTTCACTCATGTAACTTTGAACTGTAAGACTCGGCTTCCATTGCCCACATAGGTAGCTGATCTACCCAATAATGCGTCGTATATCAGTGTCTTCTTTTTCTTCCTTCCACTCTGTATTTCCTAGGATCTCCGACAGGGAAGTTGCTGCCTCTTACGTTCTAGTTTTCAAGGTTTCCTTCCAGAAGAAACAAACAGTTTTCATGTCACCATGTAAATAAATCCATTTCTGCCACCTGTACAGTGATGAGAAATTTTCTTCTAGTCTGAAGTTAGCTCCGTAACCAGGTAACGTCTGGTTTCCCGTCTTCACTAATCATGTAGAGATGTGTTTTGCAGAAACTTTCTAGGCTCTTGAATAGGGGCAGGAGGCTGAGCTCAATGCTCTCAAAGTGCCACAAGCAGCTCTGTAATATACTCCTTGCCCTAGCATCACTGCCCCAACATCCAACTCTTCCTTTAAACACAAATCCCATGATGGCAAAGATATACATGCCATTCATCTTGGTGTGTTTACTGCAGTTCTGAAATGTGATGCACGCCTTACACAAACACTCACAACTAGTTGCTGAGTTAATGACTTTTCGGTCTTATCAGGTGGCGCACGCCTTTAATCCCAGCACTCGGGAGGCAGAAGCAGGAGGATCTCTGTGAGTTTGAGGCCAGCCTGGGCTACAGAATGAGATCCAGGAAAGGCACAAAGCTACACAGAGAAACCCTGTCTTGGAAAACCAAAAAAAAAAAAAAAAAAAAAAAAAGAAAGAAAGAAAGACTGAAACAGTAAAACCTAAATAGTACTTTCACATAAACCTGATGAATTACAACAATCCAGCAAACTTTTCTCATTATTATCCTCATTTCACAGATAAGTCAAATGAGACAGAGGAGGTCCATTATTGTTTTGGATCATGTAGCTAACAGTGGAAGAGGCAGGGCAGAAGCTTCCAGGGTTTCTTTAGTCCACGTGTTCTTCCTCTACCATGCCTTGTGTCTGAGAAAGACACTGCCGCTGATTAATGATCAATCTTGAGTTTGAAGTGTGAATCAATGTAGTTTTCCTCCAAAGAAACACAGGCAGCTGGTGACTGGCTGGACAGAGTGACAGAGCAAAGAAGAGCAGCAGCAAATGGCTGGCTTCCTAAGGGAGGGCAGACCCTGCTCACTTTGGCCTTGAGCAGGTATGGATGCGTGGAAGAAAGCTTATTCTGCTTCATGAATCAGAGAACTTGTGTAAGTAAGTTTAAAGAATCATATCCTCCAGATGGCTGAGTTTTTTGTTTGTTTGTTTTTGGGTAAAAGTCTCTACTACTCAATTACCTATAATATCATTTTGTGCTGGCTGCTATCACAGAGTGACTTAAACAACAGAAGTGTATTTTTTCATCATTCTGGAGGTTGAGAATCTGAGATCAAGGCATTTTAGAGGCTCTTCTACTTACATGGTACATGCCCATCTCTCCCTGCATCCTACTGTGTTCTTTACCCTGGGTTCTAATCTTCTCATTTTACGAGGATGCCAGTGAGACTGTACCAGGATCACCTGTATGGCTTCATTTTAACACAACTATCTCTCCTATGACAGCTACAGCTTGGTGTCCTTGGGGTTAGAATTTCAGACACAAATTTTGAGGAAGCACAATTCAGCCCACACAGCCTCTACTTCTGTTTAAAAATAGAAAAGAGAAAATCTTATCCTCTGAAATCTACTTTATAGTCAACTTCTTTTTATTCCCTGCCGTATAAATGCCTCCACTGTGTAAAATATCTGCCCACCAGGGCTTTTTCTTTATCTGTTATTTTCTTAAACTTCCTTTTATTTATTCTTTGTGTCTTTCACATCATGCATCTCTATCCCATTCATTTCCCTGTCCTTTCATATCCATCCTCTGCCCTTGCAACTCCTCCCAAAACAAAATAAAATTTAAGAGAAAATAGAAAACATAGGAAAAAAGGAAAAAAAATCATGTCATGAAAGCTGTAGTGTGACTCAGTGAGTCATGAAGTAAACCCTTATATGTACATATCTTTATTTGCAAGTGTTCATCGCAGAGAGTCATTGGTCTGGTTCAAGGCCTCTGGTTTCTGCTACATTATTGATGCTGGGCCCTCACTGGGACTCCTCTTGGATATCCTGTTGTTGCCCTGAGTCATGGAGTTCCTGCAGCTTTGGGTCTACAGAACCTTCATGTGCTCCTACAGATGATAGATGGGGTAGATGCTGGGATGGGCCAACTCATAACCCTGGTTCTGGGCCTGGATAGTTGCAGGGCTGGTCAGCCCACCATTTCTACCCAGTCCTTACCACCAGGGTGAGCTCTCCAGCATTGCCCTGGCTAGTTAACTCCTTCCAGTGGTAAGCAAGGGGCAGAGCCAGTTCCCCTGTTTTCACGCCCTCAGGGTTGGGTCTCCCATACCTGCACCATCAGGCAAGGTACAGGGGCTACTTTCCTGAGTGCTGCAGCTGGTGAGGGGCAGGGACAGCTCTCCCACCCTTATGACCACAGAGTCAGCACTCTGATCTGCCACAGGTAGTGAGGGTGGGTGAAGGGCTTTTCTCCCCTGCCCACACCACCATATGGAAGATGAGGGGCCAAGCCAGATCTCCCATGCTCATGTTCTCAGGCCAGTTCAATAGAATCAGCCACCAGAGGGCTTCCTAAACAGTATTTGTCCCCTGGAGATCTAATGAATCCTAGCTCCTCCCCCACCCTTCTCTTTCTTTTTATTTCTCAGTCTTGCCAACATTCAGAATGCTCTGATTTCTTATTTCATTTTGCATGTGTTTGTGTATATGTGGTGTGCTTAGATGTTTGGGCTCTGGAGTCAGTCTATCCAGTTATAAATTCCTACCCTATCCCTTAATAACTGTGAGTTTTAAGCAAAGTACTTCACCTCAACCTCTGTCGTCCTCCCATAGATACAAATGTGCATTTGTATGTAGACGTACATGTTTGCATGCTGTGTACACGGGTGTGCACATGTGTGTGGAGGCATGAGGGTGATGTTTGGAGTTTCTACCTTTTTCACTGGGCTTGGTTCTCTCAACTGAACTAAGAGACCCACAATGTGTCTAGTCTAACTAGCCAGGTTGCTCCAGGGACCTCCTCTCTCTGCCTTAAAAGTGATGTAATTACCACCATGTCTATCTGGCATTTATATGGGTGCTAGGTGTCCAAGATCTGTTCCTCACACTTGCATGGCAGGTATTTTACTAAGCCATCCCTCCAGCCATGGCTCTAATTTCTTAAAAAATAAAATTATGACAACACCAGCTATTTTTACTGAGCACTTATATGCCAGGCACATCACAGAATACTGCATGGATCATCTTATTTAATGCTCACAATAACTGCTTGAGGCAGATATAATTAAGGTCTTTATTTTATCTATGGGAGGATGAGAGAGGTTGAGGTGAAGTACTTTGCTTAAAACTCACAGTTATAAAGGGATAGGGTAGGAATTTATAACTGGATAGACTGACTCCAGAGCCCAAGCTACAACTAATGGTGGCAATAATAATAATGTATTCATTTAGGAATGATGGCAATACTAGCTGTGATAAACAGGAAGAAATATTACAACTGGAACAGCTTTAGCTCATTATTTGAATGGAAAGTTGATTTAACATCGGGGGAATCTGTGTTAGATAAAACACTGAGCTTGAGAATATGGGCTCAGTTCAGCTCTTGACTGTTGCATCTATTGGAAATGAGAAGAATGGGGAAGGGGTTAGATACACACAGGACCAAAATGGGATCCTTCATTTCTTTTCAGGAAATGGAACCAGAATGGCTTGGTTTACCTACACACTGGCTGACACAGAACTTAGAGAGTGCTGTGCCTCCATCTACATGAGGTGCAGATAAGGGAACTCATGCTATTGGGCTTGCCACATGGGAGGAGAAACTTCATCTTGGACACAAACCAATTCTTGAGGAGATAACATCAGTGATGCAGTCACTGTGGTTCTTCTCACTATATCCTCCCCAATTAGATTAGGTAAAAGATTTAATGGGGAGTTTCCCCCCAGGAGATCAGGGCAATGAATGTGGAAAGAGAGATGATGATCCCTGCAGATGTGGTCACATGACTTTAGGCAGCAAGGCGGACTCTCTGATCTTCATCCCTTCAAGTGTGGAAGGGTGCTGACTATTTCTCTGCTTTGTACCTGGTCACAATGAAATGCTCCACTTCAGTTGGCTATTTGTCCCATTGCTGCTGGCTGTGACTGTCACTGCTCCCAGTAACTGCTTTCACGAATGTCGCTTTGGGGATCAGGTGGAAACAACTCTGCACAATTGCTGCCTATTGTGTTTTAAGTATGAACTGTCTGTAATGGGCTTGTGGACTGGGGACTTTGCTGCCAGCCAATGGGATTTGGGGAAGTGACTGGGTGAGTGCAGAGGGCCCTAATGTAACTGATGGATTGATACTTTTATGGATTTGCATTGCAGAAAGTAGGGAGTGGGCCACTGGGGAATGTATCCTCTGCTACCCACTTCTTGCTTTTTCCTAGCTGCAGTGAAGTAAACAGCTCTGCTCTTCCATGTGCCTCTATCATGATCCTCTGTGTCGCCAAGGGCATGGAAATTATAGACACAATCAGAATGGACTGAGAATCCTGAAAACCATAGGCAAGCAAGCATGTCCTTCCTTAAGATGCTTGCTTGCTCAGGCATTCTACCACAGTAGTGGAAACAAAAACAAAATAAAACAAAAAACAACACTCTGACCCAAGAGGTCTTGTTATCTGTTTCCTGATCCCCACTGTTTCAATTAGTGACACAGACAAAGCAAGGTGGTACAAACAAAGCAAGATAATTCAGGTTACTATACAATGGACTCAACTAAAAAGATAAAGGGAGAATTAGGGGCCCCTAGTAAACCTCCCGGAACTAAGACACAGAGCTATCATCTCTTTGGATTAGAAGAAATGAGAACAACCTAACGTAGATATCATATGGGAATAGCACGGCAGCTTGAGGAGGTTTGTGGAGGAATACAGGCAGCCTTATGTGATTCCCAGGAAGTATGGGTCCATCCTGGCCTCACTGCTTCTTCTCACTCACATCTCCTTGCACCGTCCTCCATTGGCAATCCCCATCTGGGTGCCAAAGCCCATGGGTGATTATTGATGTTATGCACCCAGTTTATCCCTAACCCTACCCAGGCAAATTAGAAAAGAGAATGAAGGAGCTTGGAGAGTCATATGGAAGAGATTCATGCAAACTACCCACCACCTTTAGAGATGGTGGCTTTATTTAACTCACTCTAATTAACTGTTTTCAGTGTGCCATCTGTTTCTTTCTATTCTGGGTTGGAAGAAGCTAAAAACATGTTGTAAACTGTAGAAGGGTAGATGAATATAGAAAGGCTATAATTGTTATATTGTCATCTTTCTCTGTGGGTTGGGAGTACAGGTTCGGACTGTGTAGAGGATTCTGAACACTCACACTTGCCCCTCCTCCATTTCGCCTGCCGACACGGGAAAACTGCTCTTCTCTTTTCTCACGGAACTGTGTTGTCTGAGCCTTTCTGTGCCCAGACTGCTGGTAACTATGCTTCTTATACTAAGTGAAAGCCAGGGGAGAAAGAATATCTGAGACCTGAGGACATTCTCTGTCAGTAATCATAATCTCTGCTCAGATGTCACCCTCTCTTAGAGACTTTCTATGATCCTGCTCAATGGGGTTGGTCCACAGCTCAGCCGAGTACCTGGAGTCTTGCCCATCTCCAGGTGGGTTATTTCCTTTCAGGATGATATCATTTTCTCGTCTCTCTTCCTCAGGTACCTCGCTGCTATGATGTTATGACTGAAAAGCAGCTCTCTCTCTATCATTGGCTTGGGATTCCCCTCTGAGGCTCCTGTGTTTCTGCCTCTCCATCTGGTGGTCATGATTGATGAACATCCACATTCTCTCTGCTCTAGAAGCTGTCAAAAAACTCTTGTAGCAAAGTCTCAAGAAAACCAGGCCCAAACAGAACTCTAGAAAAATTCACCTGTTGAGAAGAGTGAGTAGCTTTGATCTGTACTGGGGAGGCCCTCCGGGAGCCAAGTGCTTCTGCAATTTGATATTCCAATCATGCCTTATCTTTTACTGTTTTGTTCTTCTGTGGCCTGGATGGGACTATCTCAGTTCTGTTATCTAAGGTCCCAAGGCAAGGGTCACACATTTAAAATCTTTGAGGATCTTAGAGGTGATATGAATGATAGTGTGTAGTTGGGCCAATTGGAGACACCGTTATGTTCTGGAAGGCATCACACCCACAAATTAAAACAAGCCAGCAAATCAGTAACCAGTGGTCTCTGTCTTAGCCAGCTGGTTCAGGCTTTTCTAAGAGATAACCTGTTGTAACCTCATTCTAAGGGTTGTCGGCCCCTGTTGAGCTGATTGCAAACCTTGTAATGAAAGGCAGTGTTATCCCGACCTCTATGTCAGAGCACATTGCCTTTGTACCACCTTTCTAAGGGTCAGCTGGCCTTGTTTGAGTGCTTCAGCAAGGGGTCAAGGAGCAGGCAAGGATCAGTGGTGATCAAGACTGGCCTAATCTGCATCTTTGAGCTCACCATCTTGTGAAAATGAAGCGGCCAGATTATTTCATCTTTGTGAGATGTCTTCTTGAGGCAGAGTCTACAGGTGGCCCCTGGGGATCTGTCCATGTTGCTAGGTCTACCTGTATGTCTCACAGAGCATAGTCAAGCACCCTGACACACTTAACCTCTGATATTTGAAACAGAATTCTGTTTGCTCTTGAGTAACTTTCCCTTCAAATTACAGGGTAAACTCAATAGTTTCTGTGTTTTCATTTCTCATTGCTCACATCAGCACCATTTTTGAGTTCTTTAGTTCTACCTCCCACAGATGGAGCTTATCTTCTCTCTATCTCCATCACCTTCTAGGCCTCCCATTAGGGTCTTACCTTAGCTATTTTAGGGTCTTTGACCAGGCAGTGAGCTTATAATATGTAGCTCCATGTTCTAATCCATGCATCTATTAATGAAGACTTGGGTTGCTTCCACCTTTTGGCTATTGACTACTATACATAAGGCATAAATATTTCATTTTTTTGAGACCTTGCTTGCAATTATTTTGGGTATACACTTAGAATTGTTGGAGCTCTCTTTCTCTCTCCTCCTCCTCCCAATGATATACATATGATATATCATATATATATATATGCACACACATATAAAACCTTGAAATTCCAATCCAGTCTTTAATAGGGGTCTTGTATCCATCTAACAGGCAAAGTACTAGATGCCAAGGGAGACAGTGTGTAAATTTCATAGCATCAGACATGTTGGATTGCTAGGCATCATATGGTAGGCATGGTCTTTTTTTCTTACATCTCCCAAGTGTAACAGAGTTTTTTTTAAGAGCTTGGGATCAGTGTGATCAGTTGTATACCATCCCATTTCCCATTAGCTAGTCAGACCTGGGCTCACCTCATTGTCTCTGTCCTTCTCCAGGAAGTGGCGAGCCACATGGCTGGGTAAGATATTTCGCAGCATGTTCTCATTGTGTTCCCTCAGCTCCTTCATCTCATTGATCTCCTCTTTGGCCTGTACTCGCCACAAGAAATCCAGGCGGGCTGTGTATTCCAGCTATAATTGACAGGAGACACAGAGAAGCAGTAGGTTCAGGTACACATGTCTGGAAGATGGTGGGGAAGCTTTCACTGGGACTCTTCATAGGTGAAGAGAGCCTGATTTTCCCATCGGAAGGCACATGCCTGAAGCCCAGCGATTAGAGGATGCTCAGAGCTTGTAGGAATGTACATCTGTCCTCCCAGGTGCTATCTGCACGTAGATCATCTCTGGTGTGGGATTATGTGACAATACCCATATCCTCTATTGACTGGAGGTGGCATATGTCCAGGAAGTTTTCCATCGGCTCGATATTACATTCTTTCTATCTTAAACTGAATGTGTACCCTGCCCCTAGCAGTTCCTATTTTGAAACCTTACTTCTTAATTCTTGGTGGCATGTCTTTAGCAATGGGATCTTTGGAAAGGAGTTAAGGTTCAATGAGACCTTGAGGGTAGGATGCTTGAGATGAGATTCCTAACCTTGTTAGAGGAGACAGGATCAGCTTTGCTCTTCCTTTATTATGTGGACACACTGATTAAAAGCCATGTGCAGGGCAGCAAGATGGTTCTCTGAAGTCAGAATAATGCTTCCATCAGCTACTAAACCCTGTCGGATCTCAGTATTAAACTTTCCAGCCTCTAGAATTGTGAGTGAATAATTTCTGTGTGTAAGCCACTGAGTCTAAGGAAATTTGTGAAGGCAGCCTGAACCGTGTGACACCATGAGGAGTTGTATCCCTCACAGGGCAGAAGCTTGTCAGCATTTGCTACCCCAACACATGAGAGTATTAAAAACACATAACACTCAGGTGGCAGCCTGTGTGCCCTGCTCTGCTTGGTGCACTATATAAATATTAAATCTTTCAATCCAGACAGTAGATCTAATCAGAAGGCAATACTTTTAGTTTTATTTCACAGACGAGGAAGTCAAGACAAATACTGTTAAGTCACTTGACCATGATGGTTATACCCCACTTAGGGGTGAAGGTTAGGTTTTGACCTTGTGTTCTAAAGTCAACTCAAGAGTCTGCGAACTCCCTGATTAGGCAATAAGGAACAAATGAACAGAGGAATACTGGGAAGATCTTGGGCTTCATGTCAGACAGCTAAGGTTTAGAGCTTTCGGTCATAATCATATTCAGTCACCTGGGCGAAAAAGGATTTAATCTAAGTTTCCTTGTCCCTGAATTAGAGGTTACTACCACTGACCACCAAACAGTGAAGGAAAAATTACATAGGAGGGCTGACTTATTGCACGTTAGTTTCCTCTTGTCCTGATTTCCTTTCATATTGGAGGTGGAAAGCTTCTCTTCAAGGGCGACTCATAAAGCATCTTTATCTTAGCATTGGGGCTCTTGTTATTTCCAAGTCTTTAGCAATGAGCATGAACAACATGCTGCACTGTTGGACATATGATCAGATGTCCTGAATTCAAAGACTTAAAAAAATTAGCTAGTGTCTGGGTTTTATTTTCAAGTCTCAGAGGAGGCACAAGGTCAGTCATTCAGCTGCATTTGTAATAGTAAAAGCTGGAAATGGTCCAAGTGTTCATTCTGTTGGCTGAACAAACTGTAGTAATATACACAATGGAACTAATTGCAGCTATGGAAAGAAATGAACAATATTTCTTTATGCTCTAATGGCTTGGTCTCCAAGGGAAGAAAATATATGCTGCACATCATATATCAATTACCTACCTAAAAACCTAAGAGTACTCCCTCTCCCTTTACACACACCTCCACCCCAACACTCACAACCCACGTAGGATAATCATACCGTAGGTGATAATATTTGCATTATTAATCTAGACTATTACATGTGAACTGCACGGTGAAGCAAATGGGACATTGTGGTTTTGTCGTTGAAAACAGAATTTTGAGGGAGGAGGAAAGCATAAAACAGACACAGGACTGGTGTGGTTATAAAAGCCTCTGGTCATGCGAGGCTTGGTGGTATACACCTGTAACCTCAGCACTTGGCAGACAGGGCCAGGAGGATCAAGAGTTCAAGTCCATCTACTACCCAGTGAGTTGGAGGTCAGCTTGTGTTACATGAGAGACTGTCCAAAAATGCCTCTGGTTTTCAGTAAGAAACAGAAATATCACTGTGAAATCAGGCCATGTGTTTCTAGCTCCCTACTCTTAAGGCCCAGAAACAGTGAAAGTCTCCTGCCAATATGCACACTTCCAATTTGTAGGTTAGAATTCCTATAAACTACTCACAATACAAATTCCCATAAACATAATCCAATCTCTTGCCAGAAACAGGTAAAATTTAGGGCAGAAAATTCATAAGCTTAAGACATATATTCACACTATAAACAAGTCTACCCGAGACTATTGGGGTATGTCAGAAGGACTCAAAAACCCATTTGAATGGGCTTTCAGTGGTCAAAAATGTGACAAATTTGAGATCCCATAAGAATAAAAACTGAAGTGGATGGAAACACAGGAAACAAGTTAAAAATACATAAATTCACAGTGACTTAAGGAACCAAACTCATCCATCACCTTGGAATGATGCTGAGGGATAAAACCCGCTGGCAGACTTTGCCTGGGCAGATTTAAAGGTAAAGAGTTCTACATTAACTTTGCTTTATGAGCTACACTTGTAGGTGACATATAATTGATGACGAGACAGTTCTCTGTTGTATTTCAGCTGACAAATTATGGGCTGCTGTAAGATTAGTGTGTCACACTATAAAATAAATGAATATAGCCTATTATGAGTAGCTGCTAACATTGTCAAAACAGAGATGAAAAGATATGATAACCTCTTCAAGGTAATTTGTAAAGAAACCAATTAAATATTTCATAAAACACTGAACCTGGATCTTACCAAGCTTCTACACAGAACAATCAATGAAAAACACAAAGAACTGAGAAATACGTTCAATAACCTTAGAGGACGAGTTGACAAACAAGACAGAGAGACATTTTCAACAGTCAGATAGCTTTCACAAAATATTTCAAGAAAAAAGAAGATGGAGAGAGATGGTAAAGATTTAAAAATGCCTTAAGAGATTTATGAGGTAACGGCAAGACACAGACTTTGGGTCTCAATTCAAATAAGCAAGCTTTAAGAATAACTACTCATTAATAGATGGAAACATGGCCTGGTAGCTTGACAGAATTAGTCAACTTCTGTTTTCTTTTAAAGAGTATGATAATGACTTTGGGATTAATTGAGAAGCTCCCTGTTTTTAGATAGACTGAAATATTTGCAGATTAAATGGGAAGATGTGTAGAATTAGTTTCAAAATAACTGGAGGGAAGGGACAGTGGGCAACATATATGAGGATGCTGAGAAAACAGGCTGGACATGTGTTGGTTGGACTTCACTAGTTCATTATACTATTTTATTTACTTCTGAGTATATTTGAGTTTTCTACACAATGAAACAAATCTTCATGTGGAGGCAGCAGGGTGTAGAAAACAATGCTGTTCTTGATTGCTCTTCCAAATCTCTGAGTCATCCAGCTCATAGGGTTGACTTCTAACAACTAGGATAATTGCCCTGATATATCTGCTTTAAGAGATATGAATTAGGGCATGGATTTATTATATATATATCAATAGACACAGTGCACACAAAAGCATTCTGACACATGGAAAACAGAGATCCATAAGACGTTCCTATCATGTAAGGCATCTGTGGATGAAGTCAGATGAAAACTTTGCTTTGAATTTTCTTTTTCTTCCAGACTCAAAAGCAGCAGGTTTTGATGTGCCAAATGAACAGGATTTTCTTATCCTTATTTCTAAACACAGCTCTGCCTCTTAAAAAATGCACACTAGGCTGGAATCCAGAATAATTTCTTCAGCTCTCCTGTTGAAGAGTTTTCATTTAACTGAGTTTGAATCAGAAATATGAGTAGGGAAATCCAGAAGTCCAGACCTAAGCCAAGATTTTCCTAAGAATAGCTTAGTTTTCAGCCTGGTGATAGCAGGTAGCTGTGTCTAAGGCAGGTCTATAAAGTTATGTGCTGGTCCAGTATAACCTTGACTTATAACAAAGCACGTCCCAGAAGGCAGGTGTCATACATACTATCTTCACAGGTTAACAATCCTCCTTAGATTACAGAAGATCTATTGCAACTAGTACATGCTTGATTCCAAAAATGAGTGGAACACAGTCTCCACATTTATTTACCCCTAAGTGAGTGGTTGTTGGAGGGCACTGAAAGGGAAGAGCTCTGCTTAGTATCTCTGGTTCCTCCAGGCATGGAGGGAAAGCAGGGCAGATGTAAGACACAGGCATGGTGATTAAAGGTGAAGATTCTTAAGCATTGGCTCCAAAGTATCAATTGAAGTAGATTGCACCCCCATGATTTTCATCAAACCTGGCAGTACACAAAGTTCTTGTCTTTGTGCCCAGCTAGTCACATGACAGCGAATATCGATGGAACCTTGTCGTGGATCAGGAGTTGTTCCAGGCACTTTATATGCGTTCAACCTCATTCAGTCATGCAACATTTTAACAGATGAGGGAGTGGACATGAGGTGAAGATAGTCTATGAAGGTCTCAAAGTCAGAAGCTGGCTTTGAACCCAGAACATAACTCTAATTTGTGGCACTTAGCTTACACATGGTATGTATCTGTGTGTGTGTGTGTGGGGGGGGGCGGGGAGGGGCGGGTGTTCATTCGGTTTTTCTCTATCATCCTTTTCTCTTTACAGATTAAAAAAATGAAAGCTCTGAGAAGTTGAATGTCTCAAGGCCACTTAATCTTTGACTGGCATTGCTGGGATTCATACAAGAACATTAGGTTTCAGGGCTTGGCTCTTTCAGATAGATTCTGGAACCAGACTCAAAAGTAGGTGAGTAGAAAGATGACCTCATTAATCTCTTTTTATATGCACAATTGTAGCTTCCTCTGCTGTAAAAGGAGATGCCCAGGCAAAGCTCAAACTCCCAGAGCTGCCAGTGAATCAGGCATAAGGTGGGAGGCATCCGATTTACTCGCTCTGCCTGTCCAACATCCTGAACATTCACCTGCCTCAGTCAGAGGGGGAGGAAGTGTTTGGCATATCATCTCCACATTCATGCAAAATGAAATTTCCTAATTATTCAGTTGTGTAACCACCTTTGTCATTCTGGAGATTATAATTACACATTCAACACCCCTCAACCCCCAGACACTGCTGTGCACCAGGCATCAATGGGCATTTTTCAGTCTTTATTAAAAATAGAGGGCCTCTGAGTCACAAAGGGAAACAGGAAGCAAGTCCAGGAGTGGGCAAGCTGTAACCAGGATGAACAGGACCCCACTGGATGCTATAGATAGACACCAAATGATGCAATCCTGCGGGGAAGCTGTCTCTATAATGGGAGGCAGGGCATATTGCAGAGACTGACTGGAAGCAGAAACTATGGAGCATTTGCATTCCAATTCCATTTTGGCTCTTTTTCTTAGCTTTGTGATCTCCGAGGACTTGCATCTCTGCTCCTGTCTTGGAACCAGATGGACAGCAATAACTTCCCTGTCTGTGTGAAAGATTTATTTCCAAACAGCTAATAACATTAAGCATTATATGTGTAAACCACCAAGATAAACATATTGTGATTACCTCCCATATAAATCTAAAACAACTCTGTGAAACAGAACCTGTTATTGTCTTATCTATTTTTAAAGTAAATTACTGAAGGTCAGATATCTTTAATGGTGGAGTCGAGGTCTGAGTACCAGACTATCCCTTAGAGCTGCTATGGTTATAGGGCAGTTAAGCAATTTCAAAGATCTTTAAAAATTAGAAATAAAATGGAAAATTATCAAATGTCACAAATTATCAGGCCAATGGGAAGCACTTCTGTACTCTTACATTACATATCATCTAAACATGATTAAGCTTTCTGCTCTTGCAGGACAAATGTAGAACAGGATATATTCAATCAGTATGTTAGAAGGCTACTATGTGAGGAAGGAAGCCCAGACAGGGAACAGGGCAATACATTATGGTGAAGGAAGAGAAAGAAACATACTTATTGTTATGAAATGGGGACTCTCACTCCGAGTGTTTCTCTCATTTATATGTGGGGATTTCTCCCAACTCAGATTAAGACCTCAAGATGGAGTGCACATATAGTCTTCCTGTAGGATAGACTCAGTTGGTTCTGTCTTGAGAGTCCTCAAAAGGGAATGTGTGATGATTTGTTATAACTTGTGTATCAGACTAAGAGGTTCTCTATTAAAGGAAACCACGGAGACCTAGAGAGCAGGACTCTGTGCTCAGAGACAGCCAGAGGGACCTAAGTACAGGAATTCTGGAAATGGCTGGACTTTCACATTTACCTTACTGTTTCATCATAAGTTCAGCAGAGACATAAAAACAAGTCAAACCACACTGAGTGCCCTTGGTCAGAATCAGTATGGAAAAAAAATGTTTTTGTTCTGCTCCAGGCTGGTGAAGGAGGAAGATGAGCTTTGGTGAGAGATTAGATTGGAATTCTAGTTTTACTGCTCAGCTCTGTGGCTAGAATAGCTTCATCTGTAACCTGGGAAAGGCAAAACTGCCATTCCAGGTTGTTGATAGGATTATATAAAGTGAGTGAGGTGTCCAATAGGAACTTAGCAGTTAATTCCCCGTTTCCTTTACTTAACAAGTTGTTACACTACCCATCCTTTTCTTGGCTACATTTTCATACCCCACCCAACTTGTTAAAAATAGCTTCATCTTCATGTATGTATTTCTGAATTCTTGAGACTTTTTTGTTTGTTTGTTTTTGTTTTTGTTTTTCGAGACAGGGTTTCTCTGTGTAGCTTTGCGCCTTTCCTGGAACTTGCTTTGTAGACCAGGCTGGCCTTGAACTCACAGAGATTCGCCTGCCTCTGCCTCCCAAGTGCTGGGATTAAAGGCATGCACCACCACTGCCCGGCCATCTTGAGACTTTTTAATTGTTTCCTCCCTGGTTTCCTGGGGTTTGTTGACCGCCTGTTTCCATGGTGATTTCCCAGGGCTATGTCTCTGTTACATGTTCTGGCTGACACTTTTCTTGATTTACTCTTTCTGTTCTTGTTTGTTTGAAGTAAGCATGGACAAAAAAAGATGAACCAGGATCCAGAGCATAGCTGCAAGGCTGGCAGTGCCTGGTTCCTACAGGGGACTGAAAAAATCTCACCAGGAGTGTAGTGTTCATGGGTAGCAGGATGCGTAGAGAAGTCCTATATGCTTTTTAATTTTTTTATTATTTTTTTATTTTTTTTGAGATTATCATATTGTTTTCTTTTCTTTCTTTCCTCATAGTAGACATGCTGAAGTGGATGAGGAAAGTCCATGAGGCCTCAACCCTACGCAAAGAACTGCAGGCAACCAAGGAGTGCTAGAAGCCAGAGAAATAGCCTTCCTTTGGAAGAGCACACCAGGCAAGGTCAGATAGAACTCCTAGGCAGAACAATTTCCTCTCCTGAAGATCCAGGGTAAGGATGTTCTACATGTAACACTTTTGCATGATTTTCGACCCTAAGTAAGCATGTTCTACACACACAACACCTTTGCATGGCTTATGGTCTACCATCTTCCAAGAGATGCAGGCATTGAATTTTATATCCCAGATCCTAATAAATAATAGGGGCTCAGAGTAAGTAGAATCACACAACAGTTATGCTGTTTAAGGAGAACAAATCAGCAATTAAGTTCTTCCTGTACTGTTGTGGTTTGAATGTGAATTATCCATCATAGGTCCATGAATTTGAACACTCCTTCCCCAGCTTGTGAGGGTGGTTGGAAGGTTGATGGAGGCTTGTTGGATTAAGTAGGTCCCTGGGAGTAGGCCTTGAATTTTGACATCCTGATATGACTTCCTGTTCGCTCTCTGCTTCCATTATGGGAACACAATGTGACTAGTTATCACGCCTTTCTTCCTGTGATGAATCAAGTCCCTTCTTAACCTGTGAGCCAAGATAAATCTTTCCTTCTTTCATCTGCTTCTTTTCAGGTACTTGGTTACAACTCTGAGGAAAGTGACGAATATGTATTTATTTGACTGTTTACATATATGACAGAACAAAAAAGCTGTTTAAACTAATATAAATTATTTCCTCAAAACAATTTTCATATATTAATATTTTATTCTAGAGTTGAGGAGACTGAGCTTCAGAGAGATAAGAACTTGCCCAAGGCTGCACTCTGCTGAGAAGAGCTGCCTGGAACTATGAGTCAACTGACTCTCAAACATGCGTGTTTCCCTGTAGCAGCACACACCTTCTCAAGTAAAACTCATATCTAGGCCATGGGATTGGGAAAGACACCAATTTGTCTCAGCCAGAAATTAAAAGCTTTAATTTCTTTTTAAACTTTTATTTTTAAGGATAACGATGTTTTTGAAATAGAGGGGCTCAGAGGTCATTAAAAACATAGTCTGTCAAATCATGTTCTCCAGCTTAGCTTTTCATTAGGTGGTTTTATTAGGAACCAACTTATTAAGACTCCTAAGAGTATTTGCTACAAGGAGTAGAGAAGTCTAGCAGGATGGCTTTTATGGCAAAAGGAAATGCCAGCTAACCATGGGTAGCTGGAGAAAAACATGGCATTACCTGCTGTCCATGGTAGAACACAGCAAGGAGGAACATGGCCATCAGCAGCAGTGACGCCTCCTTGGTCCCCAGAAAATCTCTGTGAGAAAAACAAAGGCAGAATGGCATGTTGACTAAGAACCATGGAGAGGTTTCAAGATAAGAATGAAGAATCAGGTTCAAAATGGAGTATGAGGAGATGAAATGGGTATTTCCCAAACATCCAACATGTGATATAGATAAGGGTTTGCATGTGATCTCATTCAGAGAACAAGAGACTGCCAAGCCTATGAGGCCACGTAGGGTATAGCTGATAAAAGAGACTCTAGAGTTTAGCATCTAGACACTATGATCTCATCAATATTAGTAATAATGTCACTACTTGTAATTTTCTACATTTCAAAGAGATTGAATACTCTGATAAAAATATCTTGTGAAGATAAGTATTCATTTATTTTTTTTAATTAAGAATTTTTTTTATTCATTTTACATTCCAACCACAAACCCCTCTCTCTTCCCTCCTTCCACCCCTGCCAGCCTTCCCCCCAACTCACCCAATTTCTATAACCAAGGGATATCCTTCATTCATTTTTAAAGGCATTGACCTACTTAAGAAGCCAGTATTCAGTGCTTTCTACTTGATGATCTTTATCCCAAGTGCCTTTATGTTCAGATTATTGTATTAAGTCTATGAGTTGGATACTCTTAATTCCTCTATCATATATTTTAATTGTCATGTCAGTTCTATGTCTGGGGTCAGCTGGCTCTAATTTTTCTTGTATCTTTTAATGAAGGCTTTGTTTGTGTTATGCCAAGATGCTAGCAGTAGACTTTATTGTTGATGCTTAGCTATGGTCCCAGAGAAGCACATCATGACTGAGCATCTAGTGTATCCTAACATATGCTGGGATCAAGAAGTGAAGAAAACACATTGTTCATGCTCTGAAAACAAGTCATCAGATGCAAGAATCAAATATACAGATGACGTTGTAATTAGGGTAAATATATTCTCGTTGCTCTGACACTTTTGAGAAGAGAGAGTAACTAACCGAGACAGGATGTTTAGGAAATATGTAAGAAGGCCAGGGTGTGGATCTAAGCCATATATCACTTAGCTTGGTATGTACACACCTCTAGCCCAAGGATAATAGGCAAATATCATGTCATGTTTGAGGCCATATGGAAACTCACTAAGGGAGACTGCTTGAATTTGTCAGGACCATCCAACAAGAGTGCTAAAGTGAGGAGAGCTGGACTGTAGCTCATGTATTGGGGTAGAGATCTATCCATCCATCCATCGATCCATTTACCCACCCACCCATTCACCCACTCATTCTATACTAGTGTGCTTATTTTGAGGAGAGAGGCATATTTTTGTAATTCTCTTTCTTTACTGTAACTTACTTCTCTGGTCTTTGATGTTTATGCGCTGCTGAGAAAAATGATTAAGGACACGAACTTTGCAGGTGATCCAGATTACCAGTGCAGCTCTGTTTTTGACCAGTTATTTGGCCTTGAACCAGCCACTTGATATCTCTGAGCCTTGCTTCATTCATATGTGAAGAATGACTCCACAATGTTTTACCTCCTTAACTGTGAGAATGAAATGAACAATGGTGCTGAGGTGTTTGGCATGGTTCCTGGCTCATGCCTTCCTCTCACTGCTCTGTGAAGCCTCTGACACATAATCTTGTCCATGTCTGCGTTGCTTTAAAGAACCATTTGCTCACATTACTTGTTTGAATGAGAGATGTCCTATGTTTAGAACCTCCCCTGGAATCTGTCATTCTGTCCCAGACTCTTATACTGCCTGGCACTTAAGATATCCTCTTCTCTGTGATGCACAAATCTTATTTTCAGCCCAGCAATTTATCATTTGGAACACATTTTCAGGAGACAACACAAATACTCCTTGAATAATTTTGAAAGCAGTGATTGACCAAAAATAGAGACACGACTAGACCAGACTCAGGAAAAAAAATGAAAGAAAACTATGAACAATTTTTGAGGGTTTAGCTGTATTTCATATGAAAAAAATCTTGTGTAGGGACCAAAGCATATGAATAGTAACCAAATCATGTTGAGAAACAGCCAAAAGAACTTTCATTTGAATTCACAAGATTTTCTTGTACCTCCCATGATTTTTGGAAAAACATACAGAGAGTCAATTGGCTCAAATACATTCCATATTACTGAGCTTTGCCTAATACTGGGTTTTACAGAATTAATACAAAGGTAATTTTGAGATATTGATTTGTATTAATAAAATAGCTAAAGTTATACTGCCATCTCCTTGGAAAAGGGACATTGTTAATTGAAAACACATGTAGAGTAATGAAATCCTCAGGGTCACTATAATCTTTAGAGATCATTTAATCTGATACATCATAAAAATTAATATTTAATGTGAGTATGACTCACTAATAAGGCATTTATGTTAATTGTAGTGAATCTAGAAACTAAAAAAGACAACTAACTATCCAGAGGAAACTATGATTATTTTAGAATCCATTAAGTGTCATTTCTATTTCCTCTTTGCAAAAATATATCTACAAATTAAGGCTCTAAGGCTCATATTGTTTTATAAACTACTTTGCACTTAATGTAGAGAATGATACTAAGTTTACGTAATTGGCTATATTACAATGCATTTGGCAAATCCATCTTATTCTGTGTTATGTGTAATATAATACCCCTTCAAGGCTTTTATTTTATAAGAGACTGGGGTGCAGAGGGAAGAGGTCAATGGCTCAAGGTCACGTATTCATTTGTGTCACTTCCAAGACAAGAACCAGATTTCAGGTGCAAAGTTCTGAGTTTTCAATATTGACTATTCACCTCCAAATTTTTATTTATTGGTCTCCATTTTCTTCCACAAAACTCCTAATAAACCATCCCATTTAAATGTATTTTTATTCTCTCTTACTACTGATGTGCGTTTTTGAAAACTTGTATTATATGTGAAGAAGCCACTTTACATATACTTGTTGCTCTTTCTCTTTCATGTCAACAATTCATGATGATGTTGATGTTAACTTACTACAGAGATACCTGTACATCTGTGTTCACTGATGCTATACTCAAAATAGCTAGAAAATGGAGTCAACCTAGATATTCATCAATTGATAAATGGGTAATAAAATATGGCACATACACATAATGGAATTTTGTTCAACACCAAATAAAAATGAAATTTGCAGGAAAATGAATGGAACTTGAAAATACACTGAGGGTGGTAAGCCAGAGTCAGAAAGACAAACACTTCGTGTTATTGCTCATATGAGAAACTTCACTTTCATGTTTTCGATTTCTGTGTTTAATTTGGAGTGCCTGTTGAGGCCAGGAAGCTATCAGGGGCAGTGCTATGGAAGGCCATTCCTGGAGGAAGACAGTAGAATTCCTGGAATATGAAAGTGCTATGGGAGAATATGAGTAGTAGAAAGGCTTAAGAGGTGATGTGGGTGAATGGATGGCAGAGGTGAAGGATTTCAGTGGGTTAAACAAAATTAAGGATGTCTGAAAAAGTCATAAGGAATCCCACTATTTTGTAAGCTAATTAAAATATGTAATTAAAAATAATTTGAAGGGAGGTACTTCGTACGGGTAGATAAAGTAGCTCTCAGAAGTCACAGGTTATTAAACAAAAGTCTTAGTGCCAGATGTGGGATACCACCACCATATGAGTTGTTGGTTAGGGAAATCCCCAAAGTAATATAGGCTGTTGCCATTCTTTAGTTTCCCAGCAGATTTGGATGACAAGACTCTATTGATGAAGACTTTGGTTGAAGTATATAGACCCATCAAGCTGGAACTGAGCTGGAAGCTTCCCTTCTGCTGGGTAGCTTTCAAAGTGCCAGAAGATGCAATATAGACAGCTGGGGAGGAAAAGTCATTAACAGTCTACACAGCCATGAGTCACATGAACCATAGTACCAGCTGTCAGACAATATGTACCCAGTGGGTGCCATAGTGTTATGACTGTTACAGGGGTAACCAACCACTTCTGACTAGATTTTTTTAAGTCTTCTCCAGAGGAGAAATTCCTGACTGATCCTGTAAATTTGATCAATAGTCAAATGGCTAGGAGGTCATCAGCCTTAGGGGGAACCTACCATTGTTGTTTTGCTAAAAGGATATGGTCACAAACTGCTTTCTAAACATTTATGTTTGTACCCATAGATTATGGCTGCTCTCAGCCTTAGTTAGAGAAGCTTCTGCTTTTACTGGGTCATGGTTAATGCAGAGACTTGTAACTGGTAAAGTGCTGAGAATAAGCATTCATTCAGTGCTAAGCTCTAAGGGGAACCTCAACCATGGTTGTTCAAATGGATGAACTGGCTTCACTTGTGTGTGTGTGTGTGTGTGTGTGTGTGTGTGTGTGTGTGTGTGTGTGTAAAATAGAAATGAAGGAAGCTCTTTATAAAATTTGCTAAGATTTTAAAAATGGTGACACCAAAGCATTAAAGCACTGGACCCTCTGATTGCAAGCAGACATCAAGTAGATTGCTATTTAGGTCAAGAGGGATCTGGTCCAGTGACACATGGTACCTAGGTTCTTCCTTCTCCAACTTTCTCTGGTCCTCTCCAAACACTTTTTTATGCGTCATTTTTCGTGACTTCATCTATTCCAATATATTTTCTCCTGTGAACACTATGAATTTTTGTGTCTGAAATGTCTTCACTCCTTGACACTATTGATGTGGTCTTGCAAAGATAGTTTTATTAGCCATGGTTTCTTTGCAGCCTGGAAAGCTCCAAGAAAATCCTTACTCAAATTTAGTTCTAAATGACAAACATGAGAATCAACAGAATTAGAAAATACAGCCTGTGTGCATGTGTACATGGGGCATGGGGTGAGGAGGAGGGCAGATGAATGTAGAAACGAAAGGCAGAGGTGAAACCTTTTCTGTTTGGAAGCACCTATTTTGTAGCAACATGTGTATGGTAAATCTTAGGAGATTTTATTGAGGTGAAGTAAATGCCTTTATATTCTTCTGGAAGCAGAGGATAGGACAGACACCATCATTGTTATTTCCAGGACCCAAAGTGGACATTAGAAGGAGACCTTTCCAAGTGCCATCATTATTTAAGTGGGGTAGTTATTGATAGAGCAGGAGAAGATGATGCTCACAGTGAACAGAGCATGCTGCTGTCCTCAACTATCAATATGGTGAGTTGAAGCAAGTGCCAGAAATTAATTTTAGACCTTCTGAATCTATTATGATGCATGAGTGGATCCAGTGTTTTGCCTATATTTCAAGATGTCAACAAGACACCAGTGGCACATAAATAGATTATTTAATCATCAGGTAGAAGGTATATATAAATAAAAATTATGAGAGGATAGGATAGTAAATGATCACAAACAAGGTTAAAAGTATAGCCAGGAGGAATAGTATTATCTGTGAAGCAGTGCAAAAGCAAGCTGGGCTTACAGAATGAGCACACACAATTTAAAGATAACGGTGACATGAAATTGTAGGCATTGTAGATGAGTGTAGACTTACTGTGAATCAATATTGTTAAGTGATTCCAAATGAGCTAATGCTGCTTTTAGGCACACGTTCATTTCCATTGGGCCTTCCATTCTGCAAATATTTAATTGGAAAGCTATTGCCAGATACTATTACGTGATGGAAACAGGAATCTTAGTGATACTCCTTGTCCTCTAAACTCCCATTGTAACGGAAGAGGAAAACCTGGAAATTAATGACTACAACATGAAGAGGTTAATGTTGGGATGGAAAGTGAGGAATAATAACTAAGGCTGTCACCAAAGAGATTATCCTTGAATTATGACTTAAGAATTGTGGGTTGGACTTCCAGAAATGGACACATCAACAAAGGAGGATGTACATGTAGCAGGTCATTTGGGAAAAGTATGTGAATTCTCTCTGCCAATGTACGAGCTATAAACAGCAACCTGTAGAGCTTCAGCAGGTGAGGTGAGACTCAAGAGTTCAGTACAGGTCTAAGGAAGGAGAGTCTTGGATATCCAGCAAACTGGTGAATTTTAAGCTTCTCAAAGATAACAGAGAGCCACTGAAGGATTTGAAGAAAGAATGGGCATTGAGAAGATGGGTTTGAGATGGGATAATTATGAACAGAAGCTGGGAGACCAATTAGGGAACCAAAGCCTTGAAATGAAAATGAGGAACTTTGTAGAATCCTAGCATTTATGGAAGGGAGGGGTCATGTTTAATAACAAACATCAATGTAGTGCAAATGCTTATCATATTTGACCCTTAAAAGCATTCCTGTAGAAAAGGAACCAGTGTTATATTCTCACTTCATTGTAAGAACAGCAAGAGTTGGAGAAGTTAAATCATCTTAAATTAATTTGATCAAGTTCACACACGTGGCTGGTGGAAGAACTGAGATTTGAATCTGGGTGGTTTACCTCTCAAATTGATACTCTTAAGCAATTCACTATAGTGCTTCCTGGCAAGGTATCTAGAGGAAGATAGGTATCCAGTAACTAACATGACACTAGGGATGAAGCCACTCCTATTTTGAGCTCAGTATCATCTACTGAGACAGGGGATTGTCATGCAGTGGGGCTGACGAGCAGTGTGGGAGAAAACAGTCTCAGGATTTGGACCATCCCAACTGAGATGTGGCCAGAATGTACCACCCAGGTTCTGCTTGTTTGATTGCTATATTGTATAATTAGTCTACCATTCTCCAGAGAAATCAGGAACAAGCTGCAAAAATGCTCCCGAATGACCATGGACTTCTAAAGTACTAAGTGAGTCCCATTGGCTGTTGATGGCCAGTGGGATGCAGAGTCTTCTGACCTACATACTTCAGCAGAGACTGAGGCCAACTGTGCTTTTTATTTATTTCTAACTTAATTCTGTTGGTAGCAAAGAATGAGGCAACACAAGATTAACCAATAGCTGACCTTCAAAGAAGACGTAGTTGAGAGAAGTACTTGACTATTAGCCATGAATTTGGGATTATACTTGCGCTCACAATTCTTACTTAGAAGTTACTAACTTTTCCTCAAAACCAATTTTAATAATAATAATAATAATAATAATAATAATAATAATAATAAACCTTTCTCCTCAGAAGGAGAAGAGACTAAAAATGACCTTTCTATGTGATAAGCACATTTGAGGCTCACAGTAGCCCTAGGGCAACACTATGGAACAAACTGTGTCTCCCCTTCATTAGTTAAAGCCACAACCTTCAGCATAACTACATGTGGAGATAGGGTCTACCAGGAGATAGCTAAGGGTAAATGAAGTTATAATACTAGATGTTTTGTCTCAATAGGCCTGATGTACTTACATAAAAAAAAGATGTCTCAGCCTTCTTCTCATCCATTAAAGACAATATGAACTCTTCTCTTGTAAATTCAGCAAAAAAAATGTAAAGTGGAATAAAGCACAATTCCAGGCTGGGAAGATGGCTTAGTGGGTAAAGTGCTTTACACAAAGGCATGAGGACCAGTGTTTGGATCCCCAGGACCTATGTAAAAACAGCTGGGCAGAAGTGGCAGCCAGCTGTAATCCCAGCACTGGAGAGTAAGAGACAAGGGAATCAGGGACAGGGGTTCCTGAGTTCAAACTGTCCAACCAGACTAGCCACAAGAGGGGCACTCTGGGTTCAGGGTGACCCAGATTGAGGATAATATCTGACACCAACTTGGGGCTTCTACACACACACACACACACACACACACACACACACACACTATACCTGAACATATGTGTATAACTCCCAAATATGTATGTACACATGCATGCATACAGTACGTGCTGAAAAAGAACTTTCATAAACCTAGCAAAATTTCAAAGGTCTAACAACATCAAAGGCAAGAATGGAGAGCAATAGGAGAATTACCTATAAGAGGAAAATTGTTAGACTCATTCTGGAGAGTGATTTGGCAATATGATACTGTTTTCAAGTAGTGAATTCAGTTAACCTACAATTCAGCAAGTGTGTTTTCACACGAAGCTCCAGGAGACACATGTACACAAAACTAGGAAGAGCCTGGGTTTCTGTTAATAGGCCAAAGATAACGTATATTTTGATATGTTGACATTATATAGTATGGACATATCTCAGGGAAAATGAACTAGATCTATGGATATCAACTGATGTGGATCTTAAAAAGAGGACATTGTATGACAACAATAACCATCACCACCAACAAAACCAACATAAAACAGCATTATATTTCTTAGATGCAGATGTTAAACACATTTGAGAAGAGGTCACAACTGGAAGAGATATGAATTCAGTGTTTTGAACTGAAGAGATTGTTCAGTGTTTAAGTCATTTGCCGTATATGTGTGAGGACTGGAGTCTGGACCCTCAGAACCCGTGAAATTACTAGGTAGGCAATGGCAGCCTACTGCAATTCCAGCCTCAGAAGGTAAAGAAAAGAAATCCCATAGCAAGCTGACTAGTGAGAACAGCCAGTTAAGTGAGCCCTGTGTTTTATTGAGAGACCCTACCTCAATGAATAAGGTGGAAAACCCATTAAGGACGATTCCTGACATTAACCTCACATGCATGTGTGACACACATGTGCACTCACACACATGTGAACACATGCATGAAAATGGAAAAAAAATCAACAACAGCAAAAATTCCTGTATTCAGTGGATTAGGTGATTGTTCTTGAGAGAAAGAGGAGATGTCTGACATACTTTCTTCTTTAATACAGAAACAAACGTGGCTAATTGTCATTGTTTACTTTCAGGGCTGACTCATGGACATGCAGTGTAAACACTTTTAGATGTTTCTTGGATTGTCTTGGCTTTACCCTCTAAGGCTACTAGAAACTTATTCTGGCCTCAGCTAGACATATATGCTTTCTGTTCTTGATCCTAGTCAGTCTGGTATTCAGTGCCTTGTTCCTCCTACTATTTCTTGGACAAAGTCCGGTCTGATACATTGGCTGTAAGTAGGTCAAGTGAACCCCCAGAAGTATATCCAGAGATTGAAGTGGGGTCAATGGGGGAAGAAGGGTGAAGGAACCAGAAGACACATTCTTCTGCCTTACTCTGCTCTGAGGCACTTTTCTCCATTGCTGCTGATACTTCTAATAGCTGAGTGAATGGATCTTCCAGAACCCGGGCGGGGGTTAAATCTCTTGACAACATACACTGCCTGCATCACTGGACCTCAGCATGCATTTGCTTTCATCCCTTCTCTGCTCACTTCTTCTCCCCTCACTCACTTTCATTGTCCTGGAGTTATATCAGAATCTAAGCATTACCCCAAGCTCTGTGCTCTAAGGAATCTGGACTTATACATTATTTCTTGCATTTTTCTATATTTCAGAAATAACAATGAAGGATCATTATTGCTCAATTCATAGTGACTGATGTTATCAGTATTGCTATAGCTAAATTAAAATCAGCTTCCACAGGCCTTACAACCGCTAATATTGAGCAAATTATTAGGCGTGGTAGAAATCTAAGCTACCATACCCAATTTAGTTCAAATTTTAAATAATTGTTATAATTAGTCTATAGTGCATATGCTGAGAAGTAGAGATTTTTTCCTAGATTTGTAAGGTGGACAATGTCTGATAAGTTCATAGCAAGCCAATCCTTCATTTCACTTTCAGTCACAATTGCAATCACTCGCCCAGTGGTTTCATTTTCGTCACGCTTAGGTTCATAAACACTGTGGTGGCCACTTACTCTCCACTGTGGTTCAGGTTGTCATAACTCAGAAAGAGACCTGCATAGATGGTCTCTGTCAGCAAGGCATAGATGGCGATCATAATCAGCAGCACAGCCAACTTCAGGACAGAGTTAAGCCGGAGAAAAACTGCACAGGTCACCATGGCCAGGACCCCCGTGAAGACGAAGTACTGCAAACAGAGAACAAAGGTGGTTGGACTCACAGGAACCTCTGAGGACCCCTCTCTTAGCCATGCTGCCCACTAATCTCATCAGGCAGATTTTTGTTTAAACGTTTCCCCTGGGAGGTCTGGAGCCTCCTGAAATTCAAATTGAACTCTTCCTTCTCCTGCCCCCAGCCTCTACTCCCTGTCTCCATGAGTGGCAACATCTTTCACATTATTCCTCTTCAGTCTCATCATTATAAAAACGTTTTTTATCCTTTTAGTATTTTATGTGTTCTGTCTGCATGTATGTCTAGGCACTACATACACCCCTGGTGCCCATGGAAGCCTGAAGATGGTGTCAGATTTCATGGTAGTAAAGTTAAAGATGGTTATGAACTTCATGTGGGTGCTGGGAATCGAATCCCAGACCTCTGGTAGAGCAGCCAGGATTCTTAACCACCGAGCCATCTCCCCAGCTTCTCAGGCTCACTGCTGATGCCTCCTTCTTCCCCATGTCCCACAGTCAGCTAGTTTCAGTTTTTAGACCCTCCATTACTTCCTTAACAGCTCATCCACCCAGCTTTCACCATCTCCTTTACTTGCTTTAGTCCTCAGGAGCAGCTTGGGAACAGTCTTTTTTTTTTAATGCCCCCCCACATTTATTTATCATTTATTTATGTGTATGTATGTGAAGGGCACACCACACATGTGGAAGTCAGAAGACAACCTGTGGGAGTTGGCTCTCTCCTTCCACCATGTGGGTTCTGGGATTTGAACTCAGACCACTAGGCTTGTAAGCAAGTGCCTTTATCCACTGAACAATCCTGTCCCCCACCCTCCTTTTGTTTCCATCTCAACCTGTTGCTGGTCTTTAGCATTTCTAAAAACACGCACTTGCTTTCTTTCTCAACCTAGAATTTCTGGAACACCAGCCTGAGCATGTTATTCCTCACTGGAAATCTTTTCTTTGCCCTCCAAGCCCTCAAATTCTCCCACACAGCTGAGCTCACAGGCTACTTTTCATTCTCTAAATCCTTCTCTCACACCTCCGTGGCCTGTGGCTCAAATCTCATCCAGGTGACTAAGCCTTTCTTCTGTTCACATGTCAGGTGTCCTTTCCTCTGGGAAGCATCTCCCCAACCTACATTGTACTCAACAGAGACTAGAATGTCATCTCCCCCTCTGTGTCATGCATTACTGCTCTAACTGCAAATTTGGAATCACCCAAGAACTTGAACAGTGGAGCAGTCTCCCAGCGACTACACAGCAAGCTTTCCGAAGTCTATGGAAAACACCTCGGCCTATTTTCTTTATAGAACTATCCTGGCATATTCTGGGTGTTGGTTTAAAATGTGATTAGTAAAATTCATATCGTCAAAAGCCCATTTTGGTCTCAAAATCTGTACATATATTTTCTCTTGAAGTATTCAATGAAATGGTTCAGGATGGGACTCACAGCCCTCAGTTGTATAGGTTAAGAAACCAATGGTCATAGAGCTAAATAAAATTCATGATCTTGAAGCTGGAAAGAGGTGTCTTGGTCATCTAAATATGGTCAGTTTGCATGAGCATAATTCTAGTGGGAATGTGGGGCTTGAAAACACTATAGCTCTTTCATGTTTATATTGCCTTCTATCTTCTATTATACAGAGAGGCAGCTTTTATATGGATGAGGAGGTAGGTAAGAATTTTTAAAAATCTCCGAGTATTGAAGATGTGCTATGAATTCCTTAAGTGACACCAACTCACTTATGCAACCTTTTCACAAATATTGATTAAAAAATGTAGGCAGTGTCCCAGATATTTCTCATTGAGGAAAAAAAAAAAACGCTATAGAGAAACAGGCACCGTCACCACCCTTAAAGATCTTTGTTTGTTGTTTCCTTTACCTCGTCTGTTTCTCCCAATAAACCCAGTTGCCAATCCTCGTACCTAACGGAAGGATAAGCTGTCTTCAGCTGTCCTCTAAGGTCTTTTTTTGGGTAATATTTATATATAGCTCATCTTGATGCCCTTGTCAAGGAAGCCATGTGTGAAGAGACCAGATATGAAAGAGTTCAGTCTGCACAGTTTTTCTCCATCCAAAGAAACCTCCAAGATGCTCCATTTTAACACAGGCTATAGGATAGGAAAAACAGATCCAAGGGGTCTTGGTTCATTGGTCTTGCCCTCAGCACAGCACAGAGTTGTGCCTGGTTGTGTCAACTTAAATTCTGAATAGTGTATTATATCCAAATCTATTGAAATGGAGCAAAAAATTGAGGGGGCCACAATAGTTAAATTAAAAACAGCATAGTACACATTTAGTGGATACCCATTGTAGTCAGGGTAAGTGATAGGTAGGCATGGGAGGTTGAAGAAAAAAACAAGAATTGTTTTTTTTCTAAAGGGAATCACAGTAAAAAATAAATATGAGGCAGACATAAAAAATGTCAATAGAAATGTACTTTGGTAGCGATGTGACCAACCGTGACAGGAACATAGAGGCAGGAGTGAGCATATTTCATGGAGAGAAAGTATGTCTATAGAGGGATAGAAGAGGTGAGTTTGTTTTGGGTCTTGAGGGATGGACAGCAAATAGGAAGACAAAATAGTCTAAATGCCAGGGTATATGGAGCAGGATGTTAGGAGAATTAATTCCTTGGATTAAACAAAAGACCCATGCAACTAATCATAAGGAGAGCTGGTAACACAGGCCAAGAGAATATATGTTGTCTTTCTGCTTTCTCTACCTAGCCTTGAAGATACACTAGACATCTGGAGTCGGATTATTTTCATGGTACATTAGTGGTTTTCTGTTTTTATGGTCTCAATAAACTGTGTTAACAGGTCCTTCCTATTTCTATTCCAGGGAAAGGAATCAACTCACTGACTGCCAAGGTTTAGTCAAACTTCTGCTTCAAAGTTGAGACTTTTCAAATTGCTTAATACAAGAAGCATAAAAGACAAGGTTCTGTACAACAGCAGGAGTATATCCTCTGTCCCTTTTCTACCTGGAATGAATGGTGAGAGGTGAAAGTAGGAAATAAAACAAAGGCTACAAAAGTATCGTGGCTTTGTGAAGCATTACAAAGACCTCTCTCTTTGGGTCTGGATCTATCAATTCTATGTTTTCTATAACCTGGTAGATTCTGGACCCAATATCACTTGTTAATGGGTTTCCATCTGGCAAAAGATTCATCTTGTGCTCTTGTTACATTGCCCCAGGAAGACAACTGTGCTTAGAGTCACATGTTTGTCAGTAATCAGCTGCACCTGTAGGTGTGCAAGTGACCACAGGAGAATATTTAAAAAAATGAAGACCCAGGGACTAAAATGTATAGACTTCCATTTTTAAGGAGCCATGGAAGAAGAAAAATAAGAATATGGATGAGGGATTTGAGGGGATGACATAGAGAAGAGAGAAGATAATAGTCAAAACCCAAGAGACCAAAGGACAAGATGCTCTGTGATGGAAGAATATTTGAATGACAACAGAGAAGGGTTTCAAAATGAAACTAGAAGGCTGGAGCCAAAGTTGCATATATACTGTAATTACAACACCATATATGCACACAGTTACAATCCATCTCTTTGATGAATTATTTCCTCTTGTACTATATGCTACTGTTATTTTAGCCTGCACTATGAAGTTAGTTGTTTTGCATTGAGTTCTTACATCCCATGCAATCTATGTCCTGTAAAACCATGAAGTTCCAAGTTTCTTCTTCATCTTTTAATGACATGAGTCATGAAGTTATAAACTTAACATTTTTCTAGCTTCAACACCAGCATAGTTTTTATCCTTGTAATGTCTATAAATTCAAATTTCTGTGTATTGGAGTAGTATAATTTTTTTTTCCATTCCAGAAGAATCCAAAGTGTATCACTCCTTTGTGGAGGTGATTGTGAAAGTTAGGCTTTCTTTTAAACTTTGTTGCCCACTAGTACAAGAGCAATGAGGCACAACCACTCACCAAATAGCATGGACCTTCTTGGAAAACAGTGGTTTTAAAAATCCATTTAAAACTATATCAAATCATTCCATTATAGAATTTATTAATACATGAATTATACAACCATGCATACTGTAAAGTAAGGAGAAAAATAGAGTTGTCCTAGGAAAAAAAATCCATAGTTGTCTTAGGTAAAAGGAATGAGACAATCTATGCAGGAAAAAAAAGAAGAGACTCAATAATAAAATAATTTGACCTTTACAATTTTTGGATGTTGGAGTATAAGTTGACATGTGAGGAAAAAGTAGGCAATTCAGGCTGGAGGATGAACTGTGGCTACATTGTACAATCACAAAAATTGGCAGTGTTAGGTTTGATGTTAAGTGAACTCAAGCTAACACGGGGACCAGCTTGAGGGGGGAATCTATATTGTCTCAGGGGTGAGATGTGGGAAGGAAGACATAGTGATTACAGTCAAACACCTACTGTGCACACACTCTACCAAAACATTCTAAAAATGGCTTTAAATTCCCTGTGTTATCCAATAGTTAATGTGACTCTCAGACACTATTCTTTCATCAGTTCTAAGGATTAGGAATGCCCATGGAGACGTTTTCTCTTTCTGGATACTCAAGGTTTTCTCTTCTCAGATGATACACTAACCTGGGAAATCGTGAATAAATCAAATTCCTCTAACTCTGAAAATCTTGAACTCACATGACTTGATAAAGCATGAAGGGTTCTGTTAACACAAAACAAACTCCTTAGACACAAAAGCATGCGTCCATTAATACATGACCATTAATTAAGGACCTACTATTTTAACTAAGGACCTACTATGCTACAGTTTGGATGGCATCATATTCATGTTAGGACACCACCATAGCATATCATAAATTACCTTGGCAACACATATTTTCCTCTTATAAGAGGAGGAAGAAGAACTTTACACCATCACAACTGGAGAAGGAATTGAGTACTTATACACACAAGCCAGACAGACTGAATTCTCTGTGCCTATTTGGGTACTGCTCAACCCCATGTCATTCTCAACTCACACTGCAAGAAGGAGAGAAATCAAGCTGTCAGTTTCCAAAGGTCGCCGTGGTTTAAAGGAATAATGCAAGCATTGATTGACTCACACACAACTTGGTCTACAGTAACTCCAGATCATGCAGCAAGTGCTACAGTAAGGGTGTGTAGGCAAAAGGTGAAGTTGCTCTCACTGAACCTCGGCCTGAGCTCCTTGCAAGTTCAATGATTAAGGATGTCATAATTCAGGGGTCACCACTGGTGCTTGTGGGATTCCTGGGCTGATATTCTGAGCTGCTTAGTGGGTTGGATTTTCTTAGAAAAGAATTTTTTTTTGTGTGTGTGTGTGTTTCATGCTGTGGTGCAATGTTATATTTGATTTACTCTAAATTCAAATTGTCATGTTTGCCTCTTTATAAAATCTGTTTTTAACCATTTATGGTATATAACACATCTACACAGGATTTGCTTGCTTGCCATTTATTACTTTTTCCTTTATTACTATTTTTGAGCAATCTGATTATGGGGTGTGTGTGTGTGTGTGTGTGTGTGTGTGTGTGCAAGCGCACATGTGTATGTGTGTGTTTAATGTCTCTTGTGCCTGGTGTTTGTTTAAGGGACTTTTGATTTATAGTTTTCATCAAATTTGGACAGAAAGGCTCATTAATTATTTGTCTTTTTTCTTCTTGTGGGAGGGGACTCAAATTATGCAGGTGTTTCATTGTTAAGATTGGACTTAATGTTGGTTTTAAGCCCTGTTTTGTTTTGTAACTTAATTTGGACACATCTATTGCTATTTCACCAGTTTTCTTCTTTTATTTTTGCCTATAATGCCTAAATTACTAACTTCCTTCCAGTGTGGTTTTCAGCTCACATTTAATAGTTTTTACTTCTATATGTTTAATTTGGACTTTACGTATATCTTTCGGGTTTTTTAAACATATGGAATAAAATAATGAAAATTATTTTATTGCCTGTTTGATAATTATACATAAACATCCAGTTCTGGCTTGATTTCCATTCATTGATTCCCTCCTTCATTATCAATCATAGTTCCTTCCTTTTAATGTCTGGTCATCATTGATGGAATGCTAGCCACAGTGAATTTAATTTTGTTAAATCCTGGGTGTTTTTAAATTCTTGTGAGTATTTTCTGCATTCATTCTGAAATATAACAAAGCTACAGGAAAATAGCTTCTTTTTTGAATATGAATTTACAACTTTTTGAAGGAAGAATCAGAGCAGAATATAATCTAGGAATAGACATTTAACACTACTGAAACCATTAGCCCCTGCTCTGCCGAGTATCCAGTGGACTGTGATGTGTTTTAGTCAGCAAGGGGTCACACACTATTTTCAGCCCATGTGAGTTGCAGATACTGATTAATTCTGATGGTTTTTCCCCATCACTAGTTTCTCATGTGCATGTGCTGATTGGACATGCTGCAGCTCTCCGAGTCCTTCTCTATGCTGTTTCTTCTCTATGTGTTACGCTCTGCAACCTCTAAGCCACCTTGCTCTCTGCTGACTCTTCGTTTGTCTATTCTCAAGGCAAGAAGTCACCATGTTTCAGCTGGGTTCACCTCCCTGAGGCATGAGCTGAACAAAGCTCACAATATCCCAGGACTCACGTCATTTGCTTCCTACCTCTTGGGAATCGCTGTCTTCATCGATTGGGCTTCAGTATCTTGAAAACTACTGTTGCATGTGTTATGTTTGTTTGTTTCTGTTTGTCCCAATTGGAAAGGGAGATCTTGCCTGTTATTCAGCAGAAGGATGCCTCCTTTCTCTTACACATTGTTAAATAGACAGTACGCTCTGCCCTGAGGTCAGTCTTTGGGCAATTTTACAGTAACATTACAATATTTATCTTCTACTCTTAAAAAATTTATAGATGTGAAGTGGTTTGAAACATATCCTAACTGGAAAAATTAAGGTACAAAGAATGGTGTGTGTGTGTGTACTAAGATGATGCCATCAGTATGCATGATGTGGCTGAAAGGAAAGACTTGAAGATTCGATGGACTCAAAGATGTGACTCCATGATGCAGGACACAGACATCCAAACCTCTACTGGAAAACCAGCTCTCTTGGACCATAGCAAACCCTGGCCACTCTTACAAACAGTGATCTTCTTGGGCAGATAGGAAACAAAGTAAAGGGGTTTGTTTCTAAAATGAGCCTCCCGAGAACTATGAGTAAGTTCTCAGGATTGAAGATGATAACCCTCTGGGTTTACACATGTGATCTGCATTCATTTTATAGACTGGTGTCTTTTCCTTCCTCAGTTGGAACATGGCTTCTTTTCACCCATTTCCTTTATCTTCACTCTTTTCCAGTAAGTGACAGGCTTCCAATTTAGAACTAAGTTATTTTTTGCATCATATAACAGCTTTGTGTTTGTAGCAGATCATCCAATTTGGTAGCGTGCTTTCAACTAGGCATGGTTTCTCAAAGGATGATGTGCAAACATGTTGATAGCAGAGGAAACCAAGGCCCAGAGAAATGGCATATTTGGCTTGGGGACAGACCCTTGTGAGTGCTGGGAGCTAGATTAAGCCTTTAGAATTTCGGAATGTCTAATTTCTTCTAGTTTGGCAGACAGGAGCCTAGAGAGAAACACAGACGTGCAGACTGAAGTAGCAAACTATAGTTCAAGTCAAGTGGTTGTTACAGCTGACGAATTAGCTCTTTGAGTGTAGTTTGCTGACTCTTGAGTAATATGATTCATCAGTTGTACAGGAAGGCTCTAAATCTCCACTTTATGCTCATTTGATCTTTCTAATTGTATTTCTATTTTAGAGTATATTTATTAACACATTTCCACTTTTGAGTATGCTTATTTATAATATATATTGATAATACACACAAGATCTTTCAGCAGGAAATAAGTAATGCCAGACATTTAATAAGTAGATCCTGTTTGTTCCCTAAGTTCATTTTGTGGATATACTTACTTTATTTTCATAACTTCTCAGTGAGAATTACTTTTATTTTTATTTTATAGTTATGGAAACCGAGGCATAGAGACAAAGCTGTGTGATCATAAAGCATGCCCACCCTGTCCTTAGAGCTCAAAAACAAAAACAAACCCATGAATGCCTTGGTTCTGAGATGTGAAGCTCAGATATGTATCCAAGTACAGAGTGTTGACTTAGAGTGACCGGGGACACAGATTAGCACACTATGAACACCTGCTTCATGCCAGACACATGCTAGGAGCTATGTATTTGCCAAGTAAGTAGACAGCAAGTAGTCATTTTCCCACTTCGTAGATGAGGAAACAGACCAGGAAAAGTAATGACTGACTTGACCAGAAGTGAAATCCAGCTTAGCTAGCTCTCACTACCTGCATCTTAGCTTTCCCTTCCCCTCAATGTTGGTGTACCCCCTACGGTCTCCAAACCAAGAAGTTCTTAGGAAGCTGGTATCACACAGAATCTTACACACTGAGGAGGAACCAAGCTGTGTGGTCTCCCCCATCCATTCTTGCACATCCCCAGGAAGAGTCTGGTTTTGCCTTCTAGGACTAGGATAAAGAACAAGGAACCTAGAGTACAAGTGCCTTTACCAAGCCATTGTAACTGTATAAAAGAGAAAGAAAGGACAGGAAGGAGTGAGAAAGAAGCAAAGCAGTAAGGTGGGAGCGTGACTGAGCAGGCTACTCTCCGAACACTAGCTTTATTGTTATAATATGGTGGCAGCAGCAGCCTCTCCTTCATAGGTGTACATGGAGGATTCAATGGTTTCCAGTCCAATTCTTAGACCCAGAGAGACCACCTAGACCTTTTCTCTTCTCACATGCTGGAGAGCTCTCTGAGTCTGCCACCTCTCAGAGGAACATGCCTATCCCTGGTCTTCATAATATGGGATTAGTTGGGGGTCTTCCAGAGCTACCAGCTATTATCTTTCCTGGCCTAGAATTTCTACTCTAATATACACAGGTCTAGACTAACAGATTCTGTAGACTGACCCTATGGCCCATGGATTGAAAAATGGCTCTGTGGTCGAGAGAGAGGGCTAAACATGCATGATGATGACAGGCATCCTGATGGGATGTCTTCAGACCCAGTGGTACTCCGGAAACTCTCCCTACCACTTTGAATTAAGTCTAGCTGTAGTTTTCTGCCTTTCTTTTTTCTATTTTATTTATCCCCTTCCTCCCTTCTTCTCTTTCCTTTCCTTTCCTTTCCTTCCCTTCCCTTCTCCTTCCTTTCTTCCTTCTTTCCTTCCTTCCTTCCTTCTTTCCTTCCTTCCTTCCTCCCCTTCTTCCTCCTCTCCCTCCCCTTTAACACTCCTAGAGCAGTACATTTACTTGACCACAGAGACCCTGGCACATTCTCCTGCAGGGTTTATAGGTGAGCTTGGATGAAATGATTAGCAGAGAAAGAGACGAAGGAAATAGACCAATGGATAGTCAGAACGGTGGAAAAGGAAGAAAAGAAAAAGAATGGAGAGAGAAGGAGGGAAGGATGGTTAAGGGAAAGCTGCAGAGGAGGGAGCAGGAAAGAGGATGGAGAAACAGAGGACATGGGGAAAGGGAAAGGTGGAAAGGGGAGATAAAGGAAGGAAGGAAGGAAGAAGAGGCAGAAGGAACATGGGTTCTGGAGCAATCTCTAAGACCCTTTGGCCAGTCCTGTGGCCCTGTGCTGGTGGAGGTATTCATATCCACCTCTCACCACTGGGAGCTTGCAAATAAATACCTCTGGGTAGGAGCAGATATCTGTAAACACAGCTGAGGAATTGAAAGTCAGGTTCTTCAAGGGTATCGACTTGTCAAAATCACACCACAGCTGCGGATTTAAAAAAAATAAAAGAACAACAACAAAAAACAAAAAGACACAGGAACAACAGTCAGTGTGAGTGTTGGGAGCGGAGCAGTGTGCTAGCAGCTGCTGGCCTTCAGCCAAAGCCAGGGGTAGGAGGGTCTAGAGGGGCTTGCCTGCCAGGAGGGAGGCACCAGTTCCTTTCACCTCTTTTATTTAAAAAATAAGCACTGGCTCAGAAAAAGCTTTTGTAAGCTAGTCACGAAACTGGGTTAAGATGGCTGTTTGCCCTGTCACTTTGGGACACTGGAGTGTGTTTGTGGGGCACAGAAGAGAGCTGGAGAATGGGGGAAGAGGTCTGTGGTGAATTTGTAGCCTGTCTCCAGATACAAAGCTGGGAGAATTTAAGGGATCCGAAGGGGCACGTTTTCTAGAAAGATTATTAACATTGGAGTGATGGGCATCCACTAGGGTAGGTGTTACTGTTGAAGGCTTTTTGGCATTCCAGGGTCACATCCATTGAGTGAATACCTCCTCTGTGCCAGACACTTTGTTAAAAAGCCCCACAACCATTTTGTGAGGTAGCTGCTGTTTTTATCCCCAGTTTACAACTGAGAAATATGAAACTCTGAGAGGTAAAGTAACTTGTCCAGGGCCACCACGCCGGTGACTGATAGAGCTGAGAATCAAACACAGGTCTATCTGACTCCAAAGCCTCCTAGCTTCCTGCCACACCAGGGATGCAGTGATCTCAACCTAGAGCCTTTTGTGGTCTTTTCCAAATCCTGCATTCCAGAAAATCTACTTCATCAAGAATGGAGATCCTAGCTATCACTTAACTTTATGTGGATCAGCGACTCCATATGCATCAATTTCAATTGCCTTGCTCTATACAACATTCATTGGATGACCACATCATGAGATGATGTTTTCCCCTTTCTTTGTCCCTTTGAGTCTTTTACAACAAGGTCAACTACAGAGCTTAAATCAGTGAACTAGAGGCAGTCTAAGCCTCTGAGTCAGATGTCAAACAACTTGAAGAGTCTATGGGTCACTGAATGCTCAGGGACATTATCTCATGGCCCAAAGAGCACAATGATACTTTTATCCACAAGATGATGCCTCAAGTAGACTGACTCCACATGCCAAGGTTAAGACCAGAGTTAGATCAAGCACCTCTAAAATCTAGCCTGGGCCAGAGACATCACAGACTGTATATATGCAGAAGACACCGGTTGCTCTCATGGTCTGACTATATAGAGAAAACAAAACCACTGAAATGTGAATCGTCAAATTAAAAATAACCATGCGTATTATGGCAGTTGGGGTTTCATCTGATTTCTATGTGCCGCATCAAATATGAGCCCTTAGAAAGTCATAGACAAGGTACTCAACCTTTCTGAAGTGCAGTTTCCTCATCCATAAAATATGGAGAATAATACCCACCTGTTTGCACCTAGTAGGTACTCAATCAGTGTCAGCTATTTGATTTTCATTTCCCCCATCCTGCCCAACTCCCAAAGATGCATTTTAGCATATTAGGATAAGCACAGATCATGGAGTCAGACAGACCTTATTAATAAGTTATTTCATATCTCTGAGCCTCAGTTGCCTCTGCCATAAAGTGGGGATAAATGAGACTTACCTCATAGGGTTTATATGGGGATTAAGTATGAAAAATATATGATGGTCTTCCTTCAGTGCATGGCACATAGCAGGTAGGTTCTGATACTTAAGAAATAAATCACAACTTTTATTTACCATTATAATTTATGGGCCACTGACAGTATAGAAACTGAAGGCCTGTGAAGGTCCTTTGGGGTGACTAGGCTCCCCTGGTGGGTTAAAGATAACTTTTCCACAGTAAGATCCACAGTTCTGACAGGGGTAATTATTTTGCCCTCCATCCCCAAGCTTGGGGCTGAACGGGTACATAAATATAAGGAAGGGCCATGCAAGAAGCTGCTGGTTCCATCAGCTCTTAATTCCTGACTCTACCCTAGATCCTGCAGGGCCGAGGGGCTTGGAGGATGCTTACGATATTTAGGATGGCTCCCAGGAAGTTAATCAAGATGGAGGCAAAGATGATGACATTCCGGGCCAGATAGGTCTCATTAATCCAGCAGCAGGTTTTGCGGAGGACGAGGGGCAGACACTTATAGTCCTCTGCTGTGGTGATGAGGACCAGGGCGGAGTGTAGCATGATCAGAATGGAGAACTGGATGGTCATCGGCATCAACCTGTTGGAAGCACAGAATGCAGGTCATGTGGGCACGGGTCACCTCATCCCCACCGAAACAGCCCTAGCAATCTTGTTCGTGTTTTTCCTTCCCCATCCTGTGTGCAGTTCCTCTGTGAGGAACATGAGATCGTTGGCTTGATTTGTTTCTTCTCCTCTTTCTCCCTTTGTCTTTCACCTCTCCCTCCCTCCCTCCCTTCCTCCCTCCTCTCTTCCTTCCTTCCTTCCTTCCTTCCTTCCTTCCTTCCTTCCTTCCTTCCTTCCTCCTTCCCTCCCTCCCTCTTTCCCTCTCTCTCTCTCTCTCTCTCTCTCTCTCTCTCTCTCTCTCTCTTTCTTCTTCTTTTGGGGGGAGGGGCATGAATATGTGTGTGTGGTGTGCATAAACTTTGTATGCATGTTCAAATGTTTGTAGGTGCAAATGTATGGTGTGTGTTCGTACATACACACATATGTGTGTGGAAGGTAGAGGCTGGCATCAGATGCCTTCCTTGATAACTTTCTGCCCTATACTAAAAAATCTCTCACTAGAACTCGTACCTTGCCTACTCACCTATTCTAGGTAGCCATGTTGCTCTGGGAATGCCCTGTCTTTGCTTCCTGGGTGCTAGAATTACAGTGTCCTGCCACTCCCCTCTGGCATTTACCAGGGGATCTGAATTCAAGCCCTCAGTCACACTTGGATGACTATTACTTTACCCACCGCCCCTCAGCCCCTTTTATACGGTGTCTGCTTCTAAGACATCCCACCACGGCATTTCATCAATGTCATTACTCTGGCTGTAGAAGAAGCCCACCACATCCTTTTCCCTCTCATGGAAGGTTTTATGACTCTTCCTTTCTCCATCTACTCTCCTACTTACAAATCAACTCAGTATTCAGTTGGGTTAATGATTACTATGGTTTTATGAAATATATTTATGTCACTGGATCTATAAGTAAGAGGTGTAGCTTAGGGCAAGAGTAACTATTCCTTCCTAAGTCCTCAACATTCCTTCTGAGATTACATCCTAGGCTTCCAGATTTCATAAGACCTCTGTCTCTTGGAAGCCTCCACAGGGTGTCAGGGTGTCTCCATCAATGTAGGAATCTATTAGTAATATTCTGTCTTTGACCACTTTCTCTCCTATCAACCACTTCATCACAAAGCATGTTTATTCCTCTCCTTGGGACTTGATCCCTTGTCCTCTACTCTGTGGCTGTTTGTGACCTACACTGGCATCTCTTATCTTCTTACTTCTCAGCCAGCAAACTGTTGCAAGTTATTAAAGGGTGCCTTTGTAGAAGAGGCCAGAGAGTTTCTGTCTTCTCCTAAAATTATCTGCTTTAAGATCTTCCGTATACTAGTTCTTTATACACTGTATTTACTAACACTCACGCTTACCTTCCTTCTGCCTGAATGATGATTGAGCTCTATGTGCCAGCACTATAGGGCCCTTTTATATGATATCTAATCTCCATTCCTAAAAAGAAACCAACAGGAATTTTTTTCCTCCAGATGAGGGTTTAAAGCTCACAGGAAGGTAGCTTTTCATGGGTAATTCAGTTGATGAGTGTTGATGCTGGAATTTAAAGTCCTCAATGCTATATCACTTTACTCCCATTCTGATCTCTTTGGGGAGTGATATGCTCATGTTTCCAGTAATTATTTTTGCTTCTGTGGTTTATAATGCTATATATTTGTTAAATAAGCTTTCTTCTCATGCACAGAGCAGGCATCAAGATACTAGGACTAAAACCATATCTTCCATATGATTTATGGGATCGTAACCTAGAAGAGAATATGGATATACAAATGACAAAATAGTATGATTTGTGATGATCCATAACAAGTCATAAAGAGCTATTATTTGGAAAGCAAGAAAGGGAATCCAGGGAGGCTCCAACAAGGAGATGACATTTGGGGTTGACCTTGCAGAATGAAGCGAATTTTATTTTATAATGTAGAGATAAGGGAGAACACGATCAAGGTAGCAAAACAAGCATTGCCAGTGTGCTTGGAGTTTGCTAATGACATGCCTTAACTAATGTCACTATTGCTGTTATAAAACACCATGACCAAAAGCAAGTCGGGGAGAAAAGGGGTTATTTGGCTTATTCTTCCACATCATAGTTCATCACTGAAGGAAGTCAGGGCAGGAACTCAAGCAGGGTAGGAACCTGGAGGCAGGAACTGATACAGAGGCCATGGATAAGTGCTGCTTGCTACTTTTCTTCCATTGGCTTGCTCAGCCTGCTTCCTTATAGAACCCAGGACCACCACCCCAGGGAGAGCAACATCCAAAATGGGCTGGGCCCTTGCCCATCAATCACTAATTAAGAAAATGCCCTACAGACTTGCCTACAGCCAGATACTTCTCAAATGTGGTTCCCATCTCTCTAATGAGTCTAGCCTGTGTCAAGTTGATATACAACCAGCCAGCACACAACTCAAGTTGCAAAGCTGTGACGGTGGACAGAAGTTGCTATGTGTTATGAAACTTTGCCCTGCAGGCTCAAGATTTCAAACCAGGGAAAGTCATAGTCAGGTATTGGAAAAACAGCTGAAAAACTATTTAGAAGAAGATTTGGATAGTTGAGACAGGACTCAGCAATGGAGGAATACAGGGAACTAAGGTTCAGAGAAAGCTGTGGGGACAGTCTAGTTAGTGCTATGTGGGTGCGTAGAGGGGTGTTCTTGGAAATAAGGATGTCAGTAATATTTTTATCATCTTAACTGGGTATACTTAGCAAATGAAGTGATTAGGGGAAAGTTAAATATTTGTTTGCAAATATGTTGTGCACAATTAGGTACTGTAAGGATAATTAGTTGTGGTTTTCTGGGCCTGCAGTGATGGTTGAAGATCTGGCAGTGAGAGAATTGGCTGAGGAAGACTGTGCACAGTGTAGAGTAGTAAGGTTGAAGATGAATCTATCCAGAAGCTGGTGGGCTTGAAAAAAATAAAAGAATCGAAAGGATTTGAAGAAATGTGGTCAGACACATCAGCACCACTCATGGTATCTGAGGGTGAGAGGAGGAGAAATTGACAAAGAGGAAGTAGCCAGACACATCAGCTTCCTTTGTCCCTGGACTTGGGGTCATATTCCATGTTCTAACAAGCCACCGTTTCTCCATAAGTCAAATCAAAACAACTACGTTAACAATGAAAGGCAGAAAAAGAAAGTTTATTCAATGTGGTCGCGTTGGCAAGAGATCTGGTGACTCTCGTTCCTCATCCAAGCCTGTCTCCAGAGTCTTAAAGTAGGGTTGAGGTACTTAAAAGTGAGAGTCAGAGTTAAGTATATCTAAATGGACCAGCATTCTCTCTGGTATGGTTGTCTGGGAGGCTTCCTCCGTGGCCCAGACTCTATGCTGTCTCTCTTCCAGCATAAGATTCCTAGGGAAATTCCACTTTCTTAGGGTCCAATATTTCAATATCCTGATCACCAGGAGGGGGATCCAAAAGTCTCTGCAGAATATTATTTCTTTTGCCTGCCAGACAGCTATACTTTTACATAGTTAACTAATGGGAAGGCTAGAAAATGATAGTCCCACAGCCTTAGCTGTTATTTTTAGAATTTTCAAAATGACACTTCAGATTTTATGGATCACCTTCATAAGGAATTTCTGTGGGAATTCTGGATAGGAACAGCAGGTTTGTGCATTCCTGTGTTCCTGGAGAGCTCAAGGCAGATGGGACTCCCTCCCCCCACCATTGGAATGAAGAAACACCCCCTGAGAAGGCTGTGTTACTCACTGGCACTCAGCAAAGCCATATGAAGAACACAGGTGGATCACTTTGTCAGACAGCTCCATAAGAGAAGAAGCCAATTGCTCAGCTGGCATGTCTCCATGATATGCAGCATCCACTGAGATTAAGCATGGCCCTTGTCCAAGAGTGAGGCAGAAGTAAACTAGGAAGAGCAAGTCTGAAAGATGCCCAGGCGATCTGCAAAGGCTTAAGTGGCCACCACTTCAGGGTATATAGGGACAAAAAGGATGGCTCTTGGCTTTGTAGTCTGGGCTTTACAGTCCTGAGCTGAGCTGAAGGTTGCTTTCCTATACTACTGCTTCTGTGAGGAGTTTAATGGGGACATGCTTTGTTCATCCTGTAGGATTCAGTTGTACTTCGGGTTCTTCCATGACCAAAGAGATACAGAGACGTGTGCAGGTGGTCAGTGAACGGTTATTGACCTGGGTTTTCTGTGTAGAGAGCGATGCCCTCGCTATCCTCAGCAGCCTCTATTGGAAAAAGACTCCCACCCATGGCCCCAAGCAAGGCATGTTTTCTACGTTCTCCCCAGACAAGGGGCATGCTAATGCTCCCCTTTTGCACTTGTGGATATGTCTTACACTGGTGTTTCCCAACATCAGAGCAGAGGTCTCACACTGTAGTTTGATGACAGTTCTCTGGGCAGGTGGAGATTCAAGGAACAAGCATGGGGACTACATGGTTTCTTGGCTCAGTCTATCCCAGCTGCTGCCACAGGTTTGCATAGTCTTTTGTTTAGAAATCTATAAAACAAACGCTTTGTGGTGCACTTCACTCTTAGGCTTTTGCATAATGTTTTCAGGGAGCAGGAGGTCATGAGGGCACACTGAAGATTACAGGTAAGGGTTTTCACAGAAAACCACCTAAATGTGCCACAATCCTAACTGACATTCTTTTGGATTTACTGGGAAAGGGGAAATGATGTGAAAAATCTCACATTTGATCCTGGAGCAACTCTGAGAGGTTGGTATTCTTAGCTTGTTCAACAGACACATGTCATGTGGCTTGGGAAGGAGAAAGGAGCCAGAATTGCCCCCAAATAGACATGGTTGATTCACTTGTGGCGGTCCTGAGAAGGGGACACTTTTATTTCCATTCTTGAAAAGAGTAGCCCAGGGATAAGAGAAGAGCCTCCTATGTTTGAACCTGTAGTTCCAAAAGGACCCTATAGCTCTCAGCCTCGGAGAAATTAACTAATTCCTCTGAGCATCATTTTAAAAAACCTACAAAACTGCAACTTTTAGCCTTACATTTTAAAGAAGTCTCTGAGGTTAAATAGAGCAACCTATTTACTCTATTTAAATAAAAGAGTCTCTTTCTCTTGATGGTGAAGTTCAGAATATTAAAGGTACTTAAAGGTATATGAGAAGAATATTGACTCTAAGACTATTTCTCTGCTGGGTTCTGGTACTACATGTAAAATTCCTCTGAAAGTTTTTTTTCCCCAGCATCCCCTCAGTGCTCATTTATTTCTGCACACACAAACATTATAGCATCACATTGCAGATTTCATCTAATTATAGAGCCATCCAGGCATCCAGGGGTTCTGATGTTGCCTTTGCATTGTTGCTGCACTGGAGAGCCAAGGAAACCTTTCATTTCTGAAGTCGAGTCTCCAAAAGAATGACAAGGGATTTTTCAAACAGCCCTGTCTGGGTCCTCTCTGGACATAAAGTTCTAATTATTCTCTGAAGTCTGTGTTTAAAATCCAGATCTAGTTGGTAGTACAATGTGACATTTGCTGGAGAGGCAGAGATCAGTGGAGAGGCGTGGTCAGTCCACAGCAGCTTGTGGTTCAATAGAATTCAGAACCTCAGATCATACCCAAAGACGACATTTGTATGAAACTTCAGAATCTGCAAATAGCCTGTGAGTGCAATCTCACATTTGATCCTGGAGCAACTCTGAGAGGTTGGTATTCTTAGCTTGTTCAACAGACACATGTCATGTGGCTTGGGAAGGAGAAAGGAGCCAGAATTGCCCCCAAATAGACATGGTTGATTCACTTGTGGCGGTCCTGAGAAGGAGACACTTTTATTTCCATTCTTGAAAATATCTTTAAAATATCTATTCTGTTTTTTAATTATGTGCATATGTGTGTGTCGGTGTGTAGGTGTGTGCCCATGGTTGCAGGTACCCCTGGAGTCCAGAAGAGAGTTTTAGATTGGAACTGGAGTCACAGGTGATTGTGAGCTGCCCGATGTAGGTGCTGGGAGTCAACTTTGAGTCTTTTGTAAAAGCAGCATGTGTTTTAACTCATTAAGCAGTCTCTCTAGCCACTCACAATCTCCATTCTATAGACAAGGAAACTAGGTGTCAAAGAAGTTAAACATGCAATACCATACAGTTTGTAAGTTGCACTGAAAATAGTCAGATCAGTCCTTCTTTCTGTTCTTCCTACCCTCCCTTTCTTGCTCAGCATTCTCCTTCTTTTCCTCTAGTTCCCTCAATAGTTCTCTCTCTCCCTCCCTCCTTTCCTTCCCTTCTTTCTCTCTCTTTCTAATTAGTAGGATACATGCAGATATAGATAAATAGTTTTCATATTCTCAAAAAGTATTTAAAGGCATTTTCTAGTCCTTCTTTAGTTTACCCCTCTAGGAAAGAAACATCTGTGAACATGCAACAGTAAAGCAAAAAACTGGGATAGCGCTGTCTATGTTTGCCAGGGTCCATTAATGTTTTTTTCTTCAGGGACAGGAAGGAAATTAGCTGTGGTCATTGGAGTAAAGATTACTTCCTTAAAATTTTCATTACAGGAGTACAAGGGAACAGCACCTACTCTGTGTCATCGCAAAGCATCAATCAGTAGCAAACTCTGTTGGAAGAAATGAGCACATGCTTAAAAAAAAGCTTTGCTGTCCTGAAGGCGAATATGCCATTCAGGTCCCATAATATGAAGACTGCCTGCTCAGACTTCAGCTTGGCAATCTCTTCCATGGTCACGTTTTCCTGGTCACTAAGAAAGTGAGGTGGGAATGGTGGCTGTAGAGCAGTTATAAGCTGCATTTGGAAGCCAAGATCAGGGACTCCTGCCCATCTAGATGCCAAGAAAGGTTCCAAGTCTTTTCTCCAAGGAGTCAGGATATCAAGCCTGGCTTCCTCTCCTGGTCTTTCCAGGTCTTTTCATTGGAAGATGTGGTCATGTTTCCTGTTTGTGCGGATCCCATTCTTTCATGTTCAGTGCCTACATGCTTTAACTCACTAGGGGTTGGAAAATGGCGCTACCTTAGTTTTACCATTTACTTATTATTATTATTTTTGGCTGGAATACTTTGTATGATGTTTCTTCTCATTGATTGTTTGGCCATATTGTGGTTCAGTTCATATAGAAGAGATGGAAAATGTTTTTAATTTTTTTATCTGCTTCTGCCTTTAAAACACAGTGTGAGCTTATTGAAACTCAATGTATTTTCTAGGTTTTTACTGAATGTCTTATTAGTTATTCATTCCAAGGCTAACATTCTCTCATCTTATGACAATTATAGCTCTTTCTGTGATCCTTGATGTCTTTTATCATGACTCTAACAATGTTTGAAGGCCTTTTTTATAGAACAAATTATTCCAGTATTGTTTATCCATCAGGTGTCTTCAGAAGAATGTAAAGAATAAAATATATGATTGTAATAGGAGATATATTAGATTGGCTTATAGTATGAGAGGCTGAATAGTCCCACAGTGACTGTTTGTGGGGTGGAAAACCAGGAGAAACATTAGCTGCTCAGTCAATGAACTGCTCAGAACAATAAGAATCAATGGTGCAGCCCTGGCAGAGGTTAGCCTGAGATACCCTGAAAAGTTCAAGTTCATGTTCAAAGATTAGAGAATATGGGGTCTGATGTCCATATCATCATCATCAGCAAACACATCACTTGACAAGAGTCAAATGTATGGTAATATGAGCTGGCTCTATCTGATTTTTGTTTGATATGGGTTCCAGTCTATCTATTAGATGGTACTGCTGCATTTAGAGTGATTTTCTCGATTCCACCAATCCACACGTCAGTCATCTCAGAAAACACTTTCACAGACACAACTAAAAATGTGTTTTCCCAATTTTCTAGATGTCTCTCAAACCATTCAAGTAGACCAACAAGATCACCACCACGAGGGTTGTCTTATACAATTCCTGCCCCAGCCTTTGTAAGGAACCCTCGCTCTGGAACTACATCTACTGTGCTTGAATAAGTTTATAATGCTTCAAATGGGAAAACTGTTTTAGCATTCTGAGCCTCAAGTCCCCTCTCTTTATAGAGACAACATTGATAGTAGCTACCCAGTGAGCTTGTCACAGAGATTTTTTTTTGAGTTATTGTATGTAAAGTGTTTTGTCAGTGACCGATCAATGTTTAAGTGTTTGTAGTGTTGACTTTCAAATTTACTGACCTAGAAGTGATGATTTGACAATGAATAAAAAAGACAATGTTCAGTAGGGATGCAAACTATTCCAGTTTGTGCTGTTATTTCATTAATATTAGGAAAGATTTTTGCCTGGGCAGAGTGAAGAGAATATTACGCAGAATAGACCCAGAATTGTTGAGCACTTAGGTTTAGGGCCTGGACCCAGTCGTGTTAAACTCTGAACCTTTGGTGGTTCCAGCTGAGGGCCCAGCACCTCACAGAGGCATTTCAGCTGCTATCTTAGCCCTTTCCTACTTACCTTGAAGAAGGAAGCAAACTTTGAATTGCAGTGATAAACAGAAGAACTATAAACGCACAGACCAGGTTTGACTTGAATACTTCATCCCTCATTTGAGAATACTGTAATTAAAAAAAAGTAGAATCAATGACTTTGTAGCAGAGTTAAGGTTTTGGAGGAGATAAGTGTCATCAGTTTGAGGTTAAGGGAAAGCAGCAACAGTGCAATAGCTTCTTGAAAATGTTTAGTAGGAAGCTGTATCTTCTGAAATCACCACAGGGCAATATTTTCATCCTCCCACCAATTTTCCTCTGAAACTCCAGGACTTAATATACCCCTTCCCTAGTAAAGGACCTATAAGGGTTTATGAGCTCCTCCAGCTCCTGCTCCATGAGCTTCTGCCATTTAACAGAACAGAAGAGTCCTTGCCATGTACACTGCAGATCAAACTCCTGGGGACTTTCCTCCTAAGCAAAATGAAGTTATTTAGGGATGGTGCTCTATTATTTAAGGATGGTGAGGGGACATAGACAAATGTGTTACCAGGGAATCTTTCTACATTCCTTTAAATAAGAACCATTGAGAACAACTTCATAGAATCTCGAGTTTAAAGCAGCTCACAGGACCTCCAGTGGTGTAGCTTCCTATCTCACTGAAGGTAAATCAAGGCTGATAGGCTAATAGACTGATGCCTGTCTGTTGTTCATTCTAGGCAGCCCTGGCGAGTGGTGGTAACATTATTAGATTACCCAGAGTACTCAGTAATTTCACTGTTGGCTTTAAAAGCTCATCAAATGTTGGATATTTGTATTTGCCTCACTCTTCCTTCATTTCCTGAACTTTTGTAGAGCCACTAAATCGTGTAATAATATTTTAGAAAGAGGGAGAGAGGTCTTAAAAACTGTGAAAGGCATTACAATCAGGTTTAGCCAAGTCCCTCATTTTGCCTTAGTGACACAAAAGGCTCGTGAATTGCTGTGGATCACGCAGAATGCAGACTCTTAGTTTGGGATGAGGGAAGAGGCACACAGCTAAACCTGGCACTACAACTTTGTAATCCTTGGTTTGAATTTTTGGTAGCTAGTCAATGTCTCTCTCATAACCTCTAGGCTCTTTGCCCACAATAGATAACAAGGTTTAAGTCAGGTCGGTGAAATGACAACACCGGTCCATTTTCTTGGACTAATAATTTGAAATAACAGTTAGAGGATTTTGAAACTATTGTTGACTTCTAGTTGTGGTCTAGGTTGTAGACTGCAGCTTATGGGTCAGAGTCATGGCAAAGGTTTTGGAAATGGCCAGTAGCTGGTGAGCAGCCTGGGAGGTATGATGTTGCTCAGTGAATGCACATCTATTGCTTTGGCAGAGAAATGCCTTTTTCATTCCCAAGCACTGAGGCTTCTGTTAAGCTGTTGACAATCTGCTTAGTATCTGGAGGTGATCCAGGAACCCTGAAAAATCTCCATAACAAACTTTGTCTCCTAATAAAACTTGAGAAAAATCCATGTTATTAATAATTGCCAATAATGCTGCCTAGGGCCGGGGCCAAAATGAATTAGTTATAAAACATAATTTGAAGGGAGATAAATGTCTGACTTCCTTATGATATCTGGTTACACACAATTTAATGTTTTATTAATTGACTGATAACTAATTTGATTATATAGCTTTGATATTGGGATTTTACAAACATAATCTACAATCCTTAGTATATATAATCCTTCATTTTTATCATTATTACCATCATCACCCTCATTATCATCAGCATACCAGCCTCTTGAAGTTATGATAGACCATCATCTTCCTAATTCTAGACTCCATTCTGTAACATACTTTATTTACATTTACTCAAATGTCTGCTAATTATCATCAGGTGACCACCTCTGCTTTGTCAGGGAAGCAGGTTTTCTGTCTGTAAGCCTGGGCAGGCCATTCTAGATTATAAACACCCTCTGCTTAAATTCTCTAGTGCCTAAGTCTGAGCTTTCACTCTTATCTAGGGTTCCTTCCCATTCGCTGGCCTTTTCTCACTGGGAGAATATCATTCCCAGTAGACACCACATTGTCCCTGTGACTCCTTTCCTGAAAGTTTCTTACTGATGACATTTAAACGATTGCATACTCATCATTGGTCCCACTAAAGTTGAAGGAAGTTTTGTGCTTGTCGTTTCTTTTTTCAGATAGCAAGCTGGTGGAATCAAGTAGGGAGACTTACTTTGTCTCCAGTCCTGTCCGTATTTCTCTACGAACAAAGCTAATTTCTTTGAAGATCACTTCTCTTTTCTGCAAAATGGGGACATATAAGGTTTGCGATGCTAAAACATTCTATTATTTTCATGTTTGAATTTCAGTTCCTTGCACAGCCACAAAAAGAAAAATCTGTGCCATTGATGTCAATCAAACATAGAATACTGGGTTTCAGAATGGAATGCATTGTGACTTTGAAATACAAGGAGAGAAGGCTTATGAAAAGAAAATTCTTAATTGGCTCAGAATGTTAGAGTATCAAAACTGAGCACTGATTCACTGAACTTCATTTTTACTTGTGAAGGTCTATACCTCTTGGGTGCTTAGCTATATTGGGTTTGTTACATGCATCTGCTTTCCCAAATTAGACATTCTTTGTCTCGTCTGTTCTGTCCTCATCTGACCACATTTATCTTTTCATATTTCAGTAGTGACTATGGAGTAAATCAGAGCACAGCTACCTGCTTTTGAACCTTAGCTTCAACACTTATTAGCTATGGAACTTGGGGGTATATCTACTAGGCTTTCTGTATCTCATTTTTGTCACCTAGCAAATGGGCGCGAGAGGAGCCACTCATAAGGGTTGTTGGAAAACCAACCTGAGTTTATATGCACAAAGTGCTCAAAATAGTGTCTTGTGAAGGCATGAATTAGGAAGTTGTGCCACATTTTGTTCCTGTCTGGAGATGTTGGCCCTGAAATCTATTGAAATGTTAACTCTAGAATTAGTCAGAGTCATAAGCATCAGTGGGTTCTAGATCCATCATAAGGAAACTGAGAAATCCAAGTATTTACATGGCTACCTGGAAGAAAAATCCATTCTGGATTCTTCATCCACAGAGGAATGGTTAGTGAAGGTAGTTGCAGATGTGATGGACAGTGCCTCTTGCTTTCTCTGTCTCTGTTCTTGAGACAGTCCCCAAAAATATTTCTTAATGAAGAGGAAGGAAAATATCCTGCTTATCAGGATTCTCCATCTTTAATACAAAATAAAAGTGCTGACTATATTCTGACCTCCCCACATGGTGTGAATGCCTCTTCCAGTGAAAGTATTGGAGGAGATAGCTCTCCAAAGTTGAACTGTGTGCACTTTGCGTCTCATTGTGATCAATATAATAATCTCATCAATGAAGTGGGTTATGTTCATTTATGCCCTTGTTCAACTGTTACCACCACCAATATTTGTCAATAATACCACTCATAAATAAGAAATCAGTTCTAGACATTTCTGATTATAGAATAAATAAACTTTTTTTAAAATTTCATCCCATCTTTGGAAAAAACTAGCTTTAAGAAAGGGGATTTTTTTTCACACATCTTTCATTAGTCTAAATTAATATGATTGTTGAATTAAAGGAAAGTCTCAATTGGGAGAAACTGTTAATTCTGTGTAGAGAACTGAGTAATTTGACCCCTACTACAGTTAAGTTTGTGTACTATCTTCCATGGTGATGGCCTAGAGCATCCTTACATTATATTATTTAGACAAATGGAATAGCCACAACAAAACACACATCTAATCTGCCATAAAATGTAAGTTTTTAAATAATATCTTCTCTTTTTTTCATTTCTAGTCCAATAAAATCATCGGCAGCAACAACAATTCTACAAGTGATCATTTTCTCAATCTTATACCACCTCACTTCTTCCAAGTAACCTGATATTAGAGTGAAGGTGCATATTTTCATGTTTAGATGACTCACAAAGAAACATGGTAACATGTGTCTGAGATGAGCTGTGTCAGACAAACATGATAACACGTGTCTGAGATGAGATGTGTAAGATGTGTAAAACAGAAAGACACACTGCTTCCAAACTATACAACTGGAAGTCATAGTATCCTTGGTTAGGGTGTTGGACTGACCATTGCACAAGCCACGGTGAAACCAAAAGAATAATATCTCTCCTATGTTCTTTGTTTGGAAGGCCCTGGTTGCCAACAATGATGCTTTAACAAGAAGGAATGGAATGGGTCAATGACCTTTGGGATGAAATCTTTTCAATTCTATCATTCTACATCCTATCACTGGAGGCAGAAATAGTATTTCTCGCTCTAAAAGCCACTGATTTTGTGGGACAAGAGATGGCTAATTGGTCCAATAAAAATACACAAGTGAAATGGCCCTTGAAATCATTTGACTGCCTAGAGGCTGGTACAAATGGCAGTATTTTACAAGGTGTAAAGAGGATGAGGAGTCCTATAAAGCTGCTGTCCACATAAGGGTAGATTTATTCTCTGAGCCCCTTTGAAAATTGTCCTTACTACTTGAAAAGGAGACCTAAATACTCCTGCTCTTTTAAGACTCACAAGAACAGCAAGAAGGAACTAAGATAAACCAGATGTTACAAGAGAATCATTCCTTCAGAATAGCCTTCGAAAGAAAAATGAAAACAACAATGTCTGATAGCATTTGGTTGATACTCTGTGTTCCAACTTGTACTATCTGAACAAGGAATGAAGTGATGTGAAAAAAATTCTGATTATCTCTAAGAAAAGATATGTATGCTTGTTTATTACTGTGTTGTAGAGGCCAAAATCAGAACCCACCAAAAAGTTCATTCCTTTCCCAAGCCTTCTTGGTCAAATTCCTCCCTTTCCATTCTTTTTCAGTCATAGCAACTCAAGAGTCTACAATAAGAGGGAGTGCTCTGATGTGTCTGATACATCTTCACTGAAACCAGTTAATCCTCCACATAACTTTGATTTTCTTTATAAAGTGTATGGACAACTGAGAGGAATTCTGAACACATAAGGTGTCAATTTTACTCAGCCAAAGCATTATCTAAAGATATTCTTGGGTGGCAAATAGTAGCATTTATGTGGTAGGAAATGGTGACATTAAACAAATGTTTTGAAAGCATCCAGCACAGAACTTGGTTCATGTCATGAAAATTACAATGGTTTTCGTAAAATAAAAATGAGTAAGATCTAATAGCTGATTTGGGCATAAAATGTGAAGCTTCTCTCAGTTTAACGTCATACACCTTAAGTATTTTTAAGAGCTATCTCTTCTTTTTCTGCTCTTTCAAAACCATCTCATTATATGACTAAATTCTTGACTGTTAACCCTTTTGCCTTCTTCTAAACACACAGCTCAGCATTGTTCCTATTCCCACTGTCCTAAGAGGAAAGATATTTTATGCATTTATTTATTCATTTATTTGATTGACATGAGTGCACACAGAACTAGGGTGATAGAGTTGCCCTAGTGATAGCCAGTCTTTCTCAGTGTTTTCCTTGCTATCATAAACAAGTGGTGAATCATTTGTATATGTGTATGCATATGTGTCTATGTAGGGGGTGGGTAGAGGACAAAATACCTGTTCATGAGTTTGCATTCTACTTTTTTCTTTTCTTCAAGGTCTTTGTCACATGAATTGCTATATAATCACTTTTGTGTATTGTCTCTTTTACTGTCTGTATCACAAAATTATTTTAAACTGCATGAAAAGCAGGCACTATGAAAAATGTGGGATTTTGATGCTATATAACTGATAGTCTGGGCTTAGGAGACATATTGAAATAGATTTGAATTCCATATCTGCTGCCTTGGGAAATGTATTCAAATTCTCTGAGGCTTCTACGCCTGTCAAATGGTAAAACTAACACCCACACAAGAGTGTTCACACAATACATGAGGTGTCAAGTATAAAATGCTTATGATAGAGCCTGACATGATGGCAAGGGCTAGATGAATATGTTTCCTTGTAATGCTGCTACCTCAGAAGCAGTTTATTGCAGGCACATAAGCATTCACTGCATTTCTTCTGCACATCAATGTCACCACTGATGGGCACTTTGATACCCATTTTTAGGATGGGAGGGTCAGTGACTGGCCCAAGATTACAAAAAGGAGAGTAAACTTCATGAGAACAGAAGTTGTGGCTTTCTGTCTTTCTTCAGTGCCCAGAACATGATGGCTAATGGAACCCAGGCAAGCAGAGTATGAACTGAACTGATCAAACACTCTGAGCTACGCCAGATGGACTTGCTAGAAATAAGAAGGGTGGCTAGAAAGACAGTTCTTGAAAGAACACAAAGAAACTCATGTGTGAAAGATATGAAAACACTTGGATGGCTTGTTCTCATAAGAAGAGACACAGCATTTAGAGCTACTCAAGCACTGGATGCCCTTAAATAAATATTCTGTTTTTCTCATTCTTAACACACATCCTAGAAGCCAAGGTATTCAATATGTCTGCTCCAATGATCTAGAGGCAGTGATGGGAATATCTCTCTTAATGAATGACAAATATGTGCTCAGTTACGTGGATAAAGATTGGAATCCTGGTACTTCAGGATAAAGGACATTAAGAGTGAACCTTTTATTGATTTTCATTAAATAGTTTCTTTAAATAGCTCTGGAATTGTAAAATTTATTCTGAGTATTTACCATCATCCAAGTTTAGATTGCTATAAAATATTTAATTTATTCAAATATATAGTGTATGATTTCATATACTCCTCCAGCTCTGTCTGCCAGGCTAGCTGCTCCAATCATTGGCCCAGAAGCTCTGAGGATTCTCCTGTCTCTGCCTTATATCTCCCTGAAGGAGTGGTGGAATTACAGATGCTTCCACTAAGTGTCCAGCTTTTATGCAGACTCTGGGGACCCAAGCTAAGGTTCGAAAGCCTTCACAGCAAGTGTCTTTGCTTACTGGGTCATCTTGCCAGCCCTTAATTTATCATACTAACTCGTATGGGCAGATGATCATAAGCATGCCAATGAGGTCAAACCCTTTGTCTTATTTCTTTACTTGTACTAACAGGTACTGAGCTCAAGTCATATTTACTAGGTGATCAGGTCTATGCTCTTTCTTCTTTTCTTTTTAAACAAAGATTAAATATTTTTGAACAAAATGAGGATTTTTGCTTGAGTACAAAAATCCGTTGGAGTGACAGAAGGCTATCAACCGGTCTGTCTCTGCTACTACCAAATAATAAGCAACTTTTTGTGCCTGATTTTATTTCTAAAGGGGAATTTGAATCAAGGTCTTTTTTTTCTCCTGGTACCACTGACAGCCTTTCAGAAGATGTCAGAGTCCATATTGGCTCAAGTGTTGACCTAGGGATCTTTTCATATGAGCCAGTCCCCATCATGCCCACACAGCCAAAGGACAAAGGAATGTGGCTGAAAATTCAGAAAATCAGAATCCTCCAAGAATGTGTCTGGAAATGCATATCCTCTTGCACATCAGAATCATAAGGGCAGTTGACCAGCAGGCACTTGCATTTTGGACCAGATCACCAGACAACTTTGCAGTCTATAAACTATCCGCCAGGATGAGGAGAATTGGCACAGATACAGAAAGAGGCTTTCTCAAAGGGAGATGTTTCAGAATGAACAGATGATGTCAGAATTGGAAGAAGGAAGGAAATCTCATTTTCATTGATATGATTTGATTTTAATACATAACCTACTAACATGCCAACATCAAAAGTCAAAATCCTCAACTCATTACAGAAAATATATTTAACATATCCTGATTTTTATTCTACATGAAGGACTTGTCCCATTCTGGGGCAGTACATGGCTTATGGAACACTATATTTAGTAAGTTCTTATTAAACTCTCCCTAGGCTGAAGGGTTTTATGCAGGTTTCTGTAGATGGGGACATCCATCTGTAATTGTAATTAGCTATCATTTCCCTCCTAAACTTCATTCAGAGAAAGTCTTGTTCCAGAAGTGAATGAGAACCAGAAGCCGAGATGTACTACTTTCCTGTAAGAACTATAAAAAACAGAAGGAAGCAAGATGGGTGATCTCACAAAGGCTAAGCTCCTTGCTGGATGATGAAGGCTCACAACTCCCAAGACAAAGGTGAATGTTGCAATAAAAGATAGGGAGTTAAGAAAATGGGATATCACCCAAAGGAGAAATCTGAAGACCAGAAGGCATACAAAAAGGTCTACAACCCCAATCATGATTAGTAACAAAAATCAACAAGGAGATACTGTTTGCTTTTATCAAATTGATATTTTAAAGAAAATAGAGGCATTCATCCTCAGAGAAATTTCAGAAATTTCAGAAATACTTTAGAGGTACATCTTCTATTTGTGTCTTTAGGATTATCACCTTAAGTAAAGAGTGAACATGACTATGTTTAACCATGAGAATGGCCATGGAGGAGACATAGCTGGAAACTCACAGTAGTGAAAAACTGAAAATGCAAAAAAAAAAAAAAATGGTCTAAACATACAATGGGACAGCATACAGTTACTAAAATTACAGTCTAATTAAATAGCAATATGGAAAAAGACTCAAGCACAGAATAATTAAAACTGCTCCTGGCGCTTATGTACAGAATAGTCTGCTTTATAAAAATGCACAGATAACCACATAGGCACACATCCCTTTAAGACCTCGGGGGGCTGATGCTAAAATGTTAATATGTTGAAAGATCAAGGAAGATCTGTTTATTTCCTCATGTACTTAGTGTAAAATACTATTACTAAAAATGCATCATCACCATTCTTCTTTGCTCTCTCTTTCTTTGTTTGTGTGTATGTGTATGAAATGTAAATGTATGTTTGAGCATGTGAGTGTGGGCATGCATGTGCCATGGCACATGTGTGGAGGTGAGAGAACAACTTTGCTGGTAGTCCCCACCCTCTACCTTGTTTTGTACACCATGCCAAGAGCTTCTAGGCATCTCTGCCTTTCATATCACTTCAGTAATGAGCTATGTGCTTAGCTTTGCATGGGTTCTGTGGATCTGAACTCCGATCACTATTCTTTTACAGCAAGTGCATTGCCCACCGAGCCTTCTCTCATGGTGTGGATGTATTGTTTTATGTGAGAAAAAAACTAATATCACCAATGGCATTTAATAAACATGTTTCAATCCTACATCTCTTTTCTGCTGTCCTAATCTTTGCTGGTCCCTAGGATGTGTAAGTCCCACTGGAAAATACTTAGCTTTATTAAAGAAAGACAAATTTTCTCTATGAAATATCAGACCTTTGATAACTGAGTCCTTTTCTCCCTTCCAGAGTTCTACCCAAAAAGTCCTCGTGAATTTGCTGGTAAGTGAGACTGTTGAGCACGGATTGTGAACTGGCCAAGACCAACTCTTGTGTTCTATGGCTTGTCACAGGAAATACATCATGAGTAAATGATGAGAGTGAAAATGGGGGGCCAAATGTGAATGGTGCCCAGGAACATATTGGAATCTGTGGAAGATCTGTCCAAGGTCCTGATTTATAGAGGAGGAAACCAAGGAACAGAGAAGGTAAATGCGTAGTCCAAATGTAGCTAAGCCACAGGTTCATGGCACAGCTTTCTGGGACCTAGTCTAAAGCATTGGCGGAGGTGGGAGCAGGAGAGGAGCTCCCCACAGTGAATTCCAAAGTGGGAATTAGGGAGAACTTTAGTTTTCCCTCCTGAAAATTTACTGAACAAGGTCAGATCAAGGCCCACTCATGTTTTTAAAATCATCAGTTGTAAAATATATACTGAGATAAGTCATGGAAAGTGGGATCATCTTCCTCAATCTCTGCACCCCAGGACTTTTCTCATTTTTCTTATGTATGTTTTTATATGTTTCTATGGTGTGTGTGTGTGTGTGTGTGTGTGTGTGTGTGTGTGTGTGTGTGTGTATGTGTGTTTGTGTGTGAATGGGCAACATTGGATGTAGGTCCTCACTTTTCCCTTTGTTTGAGACAAGGTGTCTTTTCTGTTTGCCACTGCATACGCCAGGCTATTGGCTTGGAATTTTCTGTGGATGCTCTTGTCTACACCTCCCACCTTGCCCATGAACACTGGAATTACAAATGCTTGTTATCATGTATAGCTTTCTGTAGATTCTTGGAATATGAATCCAAGCCTTCACATTTGTGTGGCAAGCACTTTGCCCATGGAACCACCTTTCTAGTCCTCTCTTCATTTTCTTGTTCTTTCAGCAGCTGCTTGTGCAACACTAAGAGATGTGTAAAAGCCTTGTTGCACATGATACTGTTAATAGACATATCAGTTCTTATAAGCTATGATGAAGCAATGGCATTTCAATACATTCCAGTGGAGCTTTATGCTCTGCGATTCACTCATAAAGGTAGAGGTGACCGAATTTCCATTCCTTTTTATTCATGTTGCCTAAACAGAATGAAGCATTTTACTCCATACAAAACTGCAAGGGTACATTCAATGTTTCCATTTCTGTTTTTCCTTTTAGGGAACTGCTTTTATGATCCAAACTTGCTTTTAAAAACTAGGGTAGGGCAGTGGGGAAAATAGGGGCTTTGCAATTTTAAATAATCTATGTTTTACTTAAAATGTGAATTTTTGATAGCACGTACATTTAGACACCTCTGAAACCAGGGTGCCTGTTGATATCCCAGGAATCTTAAAACCTGCAATTCTTCCCTGGGAGGTGTGTGATTGTTTCTTCTAGCCACCAGGTGGCAGTATCAACCAGCACCACTTTAAAGTTTCTGCCTGAGGCTTTTCCTTAAATCGCACCTAGACTGTGAATTTGGGGGCACACCTGTGTAGATTTCATTTTGAAATTTAGATCTTGGGGCATTCTTTCCATTTACCTACTCACTGACAGGACTAGGCATATGGCTTCCTCACTGATGCTGTGTATTGGGCAGATTTGTTTTTCCTTCTCATCTTTAACCTGACTGTGCTAACTTGGCTCTGTGTGTATGGTGTCTGCTTGTGCACACATGCATGTGTGTGCATGTGTGCATGTGCGTGTGCATGTGCGTGAGTGCATGTGTGTGTGTGTGTGTGTGTTGTGTGCTTTTCGTAGATTCCTAATACTGTATAATTTTTGTTTCTGAGTTGATGATCCCTAGAATCAATAAAATATGGTTCTTGGCTTTGGAATGGTCGATGTTCTCTTTGTAAGTGTGAGAGCAGACTTTTCTCTAAGGATGCAAGAAGCTGATGTACCACACTGATCCTGTTCTCTGAATCTAGCATCCTGTGCTCTGAGAATTGTCTTTTTACTTTGCTAAGGCACTTTCCTACCTCAACCCTTTTCTCTGCCTCATCTATCTGTCTCAAGTTCCCAGAGGATGAGGATGGACAAGCTTTTCTTCTTCATGAAAGCACCCGTAGAAACAAGCCCTGGGAACCTGAGCAGAGGCTGTGTTATGAGCAAGAACACTGGCCTTTGTATCACAGTTACTTTCACTCCATGTCCCTGAGTCTTCACAACTGTTTCTCTCTGTCTCTCTTGATCAAGTACAAGCTGAATTGTATGATAGCATCTAATTTATTCTGATGTTTTTGTCATTTTATACTATCAGCTGTAGATACTTAATTGAAACCACTCATTACATATTCCCTGCTTATCAGTAACCTAGTCTACAGAGAGGATCTCAGGGTGAGAGACACTGAGGAAAGTCTTTGGAACATCATGGAGGGAACTGAACATCTCCTTAAGTGTGCTATATTGCCCTCATCACTGAGAACCATAGAGCACATGCTAGGTGGCACATGACTGGTCCATCAGTGGGCAGATCTCATGTCTACCAGAGAATCACCCTCTAACTGTTCTGCAAGAACCTTGCCTGGCCAGCAAACTCAACCCCAGACATGTGTTGCCTGACATAGACCCATTTTTGTTCTAGTACCAGGGAGCTGCAAATAAGATGCAGACACTATGAGCTAAAACACACTAGATACTGCGGTCTGCAAGTACACTTTTAGCAAGAATGAATAAAAGGGCTTTGTTCACTCCTGGGCGGAACTATAGTGTCTACACAGGCTAATTGAGAAGATTCTCTGAAAAGCCACTTTGCTCATTGTCCTAGTTCCTTTCATAGAGTACTCAGGAAACAAAATGATTTTAATTTTGGTCTGTAAGCCCTTCATTATATTATGAATAAGAAAATCACACCTGCTATTTTTGGGGGGTGTTAAGAGAGGCAAAATGTTTCTTTCTTTTCCGTTTGCTTAGTATGCATACTCAATGGAATTTAAATTGGGAATTGAAGGTAGAAGGCATTCAGTTTAGAGTTCATAGTCTGTGGGTAGTAATCACTCACTGGGAGCCGAGCATGTGCATAGAGTTGTGAATTCTCCTAACTGGGGAAAGCACAGTCTCCCAGGCAGCTGAGCAAATGCACAAAAGAATTGTTCACTGGAGCTTCAAGAAGTATTGGATCAAACTCCTGAAATTTGCTTGCAAATGCCCTGCTGTTCTTGCTGGAGGCTCCTGCAGGTGCCAAACACATCCTGTGCTCAGCCAGGGAAGGTCTGTCTGCTCCTAACAGTGAGATTATATGCATAGTTCATTTAAGGAGGACATTCCATGCATCTTCCTTTGTACAGAGTGGGAGCAGAAGAAGGAAATGGAAAACATTATCCGCAAAGTGATGTCTTACCCTATTGAATCAACTTGCCTAAGCAAGTTGCCTAAGCATTGTCTGGGAGACTTTTATAATAACCTGTGGGATGGTTTATGATTGCCAAATTGACAGGATCCAGAATCATGCAGTAAAGGAACTTCTGCACTTGCCTGTGAGGGATTATCTAGAAGAGTTAGCTTCTGGGCACACATGGGGTTTTATTGACTAGGTTAATTGAGTAGGACTATTCAACCTAATGGTAGGTGGCACTATTCCATGGAATGGTTTCCTGAACTGAATACAAAGGGGAAGGGCACTGGCTCTAGCATTTATTGTTATTTTCTTCCTGTGAAGGCAATGTGACTGGCTGCTTCAGTACCCTGATTTCCTTGACATGATGGACTGTCCTTTGAACTGTGAGTCGAAAGAAATCTTTTCTTCCTTTAGTGCTCTGTCAGTGTTTTTTTTTTTTTTTAAATCATAGCAACAAAAAAGTAACCAAGACAAGCCCTGATTGAGACATGTGTGGTACTCTTCTTCTGCAGAAAGGAATGCACGCTCAGAGAAGTCACTCTACTTGTCAAAGGTCACATAGAAAGGAAGTAGCAATTCAGCCTGACTCAGAATCCACAGCTTACTACCAGATTTAGATTGGGGATGGATTCTGATCCAGCCGACAACTGGAAAACTGGAGAATGTCTGAAAATCTAAGAGATACCGGGTTCACTGCTTCTATTTACATCAGGTTCTGAGAGTCCACATACATCAGACTATCAGGGTTACAATGAAATGAATGTGTCCAAGAGTGGACACAAAGGCTTAGGAACACTACTTAGCTTCATAGTCTCAAAGTGGAAGAAGCTCTTTTCATGCTTAATGAGTCAAGACTTCTTTGTTCTTCAGGCATCTTTCTCTTAAAGCTCAGAGATGAGGGTCTCTTTGTCTAATGATCATCTCCTTTCATGGCCTTCTGTCTACTCATTATTTCCAAAGAAAGTAAGAGAAAACAGTACCGGACCAAACCAAACAAGCAACAGACAGAAAGCGAAACGACAGCCCTTGCACTCTCTAACCCCACCAACATTGACAAGAATTTACTTCAGAAAAAGCCGCCGTGGAGACTCAGCTCTACCTTGTGCTCCAGGCTGGAGTCTTTAAACATCAGTGAGAATGGCTTGATATGCTCTCTTCTCAGCTTATCGCCACTCCGCAAGTCGATGGTATGCTCTATTCTCTTGTTAATTTCCTCAGGCCCAGACTGGACATGCAAAGCTTGTGCGAGATGGTTTGGAAGCAGATTTATTGAATTTCTTGTTAGGGCAGCCAGAGTCTAGAGGAAAGCACATGCAAACACCATAAACCTGCTAGTCCCCTTCGGATCCGAAAGAAAGGCAATGTTTTTAGATCATGTTGCATTGCACACAGTCACAGCATTCCATGCAGTTGTATTCAGTGGGGTCTACAACACTCGATCAGTTAGCATTTAGTTCAGAGAAACACAACCTGGCAAAATAATTATGCGGAGAGGCACACTCTCTCTCCTCGGCATAGCTACACTGAGTTCCTTTGGTTGAGGCATTTATAGGGAGCTGTCGCCTGAGAAATGTGAGTTACCACTCTTTCTCTGACCAGGCACTTCCCAGTTATGAGAGAAAGAGAACCAAAGAAATAACAGGAAGTCTGTGTGTCCCAAAAGCCCACCAATATGATCTCCTCCCACTGAGTAGATTCCACGTTTTGATAAGGTCTTTCACTTAATGGTGATGAGAAGATTCGGGGTGTCTTGTGGTTCGCATTTTCTGTTTGAGCATTCCTCAAACACGGACATTCAGATGTGCCAGGCTCTGCTTCTCAAACTTGACAAATATTAATAAGGGTTTTTTTTGAAACACATAAACTGTTTTCTTCCAACACAAACCATTATATATCTATATTTTCATATAGATATATGTATATTATTCTTTAGGCAAGAAATGCAAGCAATTCCAGCATCTCACTGTTTCCCAGGATTACACAGCATGAGGTAGAGGAAGGTGCACCACCATGGCTGGTAACTGGAAGTGGGGACATGGATGCAGAGATTGCATTGGCTTGTGAGGACATATCAGAGACCTTGTCTCCTGGTGATTCAACAGCCACTGATAAAAATCAACTGGCTGGCTCAAGCCGAATGCAATACTCACTCACAGCTCCAATTTAAGATGGCTTATTAAAGAAAACTAAAAATTAAATCAAACAAACTATAAAATGGCCTAAAGGGATAGAGGAGTAGAGGAGCCGAGTCCACCATCAGGGATTTCCCTGAGTAGGAGTAGAGGCTGTGGCGCATCTGTGAGGGAGAACACACTCCCTACTTTGGTACACACTCACAGCATCTGTTTTGCTCTACCAGCCTCTTAGTTTAGTTATGCTTGGACCACAGGCCAGACTGACATAGATTCTAGAATCATCACAGGAAAGCACATGAAGGGTGACAGAGCACTTTAAGATTCTTTGGCCCCAGTCTTTCATGCATCTATAGCCTTGGAGAGACTTGCTCAAGAGCTACAACTTTCTCAAAACTGAAATAAACCCACTGACTTCAGGGTCCGAACCAGAGTCATAGGCTCTGACCTCTTGGAAGTCATCTAATCCACGTGATAATGATTTTTCCTATAGCACTGTTAGGAATAGCCAATGTAATATAAATCTCTAAAGAACTCTATGGTAAAGCTTCATCAGAGGTAGAATTGACTAAACCCCCCATTTCTTTAGCCCCAGGATGATGAACAGAATAAAATGTTCCAACATGACCAAGCTAAATATACACTCACTCCACTAACAAAGTCGATTTCAGCGCCGAGTACCTAGGAGATTATTATAGAGAAAAGGATAGATGTTCAGGGGAGGTAAGGCAGGAAAAAGCAAGGGGAATAGGAGGTCTGGAATGGAAAGAAGGAAGCAGGGGCCAATGTTGCACAAAATTCAACAGCAGGGTCCACATCGGGCCAGAGGGCTTGATCTCTAAGAATCATTGAGGTTGTGCAGCCGAGGAAGCTGAACTGGTATCCCCCATTGGATCTCTCATTTGGTTCCACAGGCAGCAATTCCTCCCACGCAGCTTGGACATAACTTATTTTTTTCTGTCTTGGAGAGGAGGTGGGAAGGATGCTCAGGTTGCCCCTGTCTGGGCATTCATTGTGGCGGAGGGATGCCAGAATGCTTCCTGGAAGTGTTAACAGTTGGAGTTCAACAGCCGCCGTATATACATGCATTTGTAGTGAGACATCTCCCTTGTTGTTTATACGTTTAATGCTCTTACCGATTTCCTTCTTTGAATTAAATCAAGCATATCCACTCTACTAGAGTCCATCACACTTGAAGCTCTGAGACTTGCAAGTTTCATGAGCACGTAAGTTTCAAAACATGTTTTGGGAATAGACAGATTTATTACAGTAGCAGTGTTTATCACAAGTGCAGCTTTAGGATACATGTGCTTAAGGGAAAATCAACATTAAATCAACTCAAGAGGCCTTTTCATAAAAGGAAGGGCTTGGGCATTTTTCCCCCAACAAAAATGACATAGTCTTGGAATAAAAGACAACCCTTGAATCACATTGAATTAATTAATTAGCTGTTAATTGCTTTCTGGCAAGGCTGAGGATCAAACCCAGGGCCTTGCATACATCAGGTAAATGCTCTGTCATTGAGCTATGTTCCATACGAGCACAAGTGATTGAATAAGTTGTCTATTCTGCCTTTATTTCTTCTCATGCTGATGTCGGCCGATGGAAAGTATCATCAGGAACTGATGCCAGTCTGTATGAGGGCTTGGGAACTAGGAATGAATTTTGTTGGCTGCTGAGCAGAGGATTCTGTGTCACTGACCACTTCTGTAAGACAGAATGAAATGAAATCTTGCCTGCTCAGAGCTCCCCTGGGTATCAGTGTGCTTGTTCGCAGTGAGAGTGAATTTGTTCTCAACCCTCTTTTTATTTATCAGTACCACTCGGATGTAGTTACTAGTTGGGAAAGAGACACTTGTATCAGAATGTTGTGGCAGAGACTCACAACTGTATTTAGGCTACATATAATAAAGAGAAGAACAAAATTGTCTCAAGAGGTTAAACAAATTGAAATAAGGAACAGACATCAGCCAATCATCTATCTTTGTGTAATTCCCAATGCACTGCAATGGATGTGTGACTCTTGGGGTGACTACAGTTTTGGATTTTTTTTTGATACTTTACATCAGAAAATAATTGGAGTTTGTCCTGTGTTCATCTTAGTGGGCTGATGCTGCCCATACTGGAAGTCCAGATAATTGTATCTTTACAGTGATTTGTTTGGAAGGAGTAACTGGGAAAGGTGTGACATGAGTCATTTGTGTATATAGAGTCAGGCGAGAATGAACTATTTTTAATAGCACGATACTTTCTGTTCTTTCTAAGTCACCTAACATGTAAGAGCTAGACTGAGATCAGGTCAAGACAGAGCTGGAATTTTCGAATGATTCCAGTTTTAAATTGCAACTCCAAACTGTGGATTTTAAGATAAGAAACACAAGTGGAGGAAATGAAAAGAAGTGGGAAACATGATCAGCATATTTGATTATAATATGACATGTACATACATAGTTAAATGTCTATTCAAATACACATTTTAATAAAGATTGCTACAAATATATTATTTAACATTCAATTATACTGTGTATTCTTAGTGTTAGCTGGTGTTTCTAGATACTTGTGAATTCAGAATGAAGTGGGAATATATTTTATGCTAATCAGATATTATTGTACTATTATAAATAGATGATGCTATTAATAAATCATGCTGTTCATCTTATCTGGTGCTTTAGATATCAGAGAGGCCAGAACAGCAGTAGAAATGTCAGTAATGGCTTGGGTTAAACTCTCATATCAACCTTCCATCACAAAAACAGATGCTGTAGTTTCCAGAATTGTCCTTCTTGGGGTTTATACTCTCTTCAGATATTTCTGAAGTGATTCTCTCTCCCCACAGTGCTTAGGACATACCAAAGTCCAGATATGAGCTACCGATTTTTGAAGACAGGGCCTTGCTTGAGAGTATGGGAATTGTGGAAGTTACCATCACAGGATCTAGGGAGCCCTTTGTTAGCTGTATTTGACTTGGGGTGGGGAGGTCATTATTTGGTTTATGACATGAAAACTTTTCTGTGAGACTCTTTTTCTTTTCTTCTGAACCCACTGAAGTCCTGATTTCTTTCAGGTCCTGTCACTTCCCGGATGGCTGTACCATAGTCTGGCTTTGGTTCCCAGTACTAACTAGATTTAAGGCAGAAATTACACCTGTGAGACCCATCCAGTTTTCCACCGAGGAAAAAGGAATAGGAAAGGATGTAAGAGCTAGAAGATGGTGTGAAGAGCTGTGAAATGTCACAGCCATTTGTCACTCAAATTCACAGCAGCTTGGGATATATGTGCAGTGTCCATCAAGTATGAGTTGTAGATGGAAGAGGGGTTCAAGGGAACCCCAATCCCTCATGTGGGACTATTTATTATTGATTTAGGAGAGGAGAAGTCATTCATTGTCTTCAGGTGTGCCCTCTGGTGGTCCAAACAGATCCTAATGTGTAGTTATAATCCTACAGTTACACACATTAATACAAGTTAAACTAAACAGGTCTCACAACAAAACCCAAAATTAGAAATCGGGGACAGAGACTGGCAGGGGGAGGGGAATTGACAGAAACATAAAGGAGACGCCAAAGTGATGAGGTGAGAGGATAAATCTAAGCACATCCTTCACAGCATCCCTGCAGATTCTTCGAGTCAGCTCACACAGTCTCATGACTAAATCCTTCCCATTCACTCTTTCCCAATATGTTCCAAGAAGCACAAAAAAAAAAAAAACAAAACCCCAACAACAGCAGGGTTCTGCATGATACTGCAGTACTGTGAACCAGTCAGTCAGGAAATATGAATCTAATATATGTTTCCTGTTGCCTCTTTCACTAGTTGCATTGAGACCAGAGACTTGGTCTTTTTTTATTGACAGTTATCTGTGACAGTGCCTCAAATTTTGTAGTTGCTCTGCGCATGCTTGTTGAACAAACACATTCTTATATCCATATACTGAGATCTCCCACATATATAACTGAGGTAAAGGTATGGATAAGATCTGTAGATACAAGACTTTTAGCCTCTGCACTGTTCCAAGATGTTGACCCCAAACTCCCTCTTCATGAATTCTTTCTATATGTTCCATGGGATGCTAATTTGGAAACAGTGCTCAGATTTCTTTCTTTGCTTTTATTCCCATTTTTTACTTGTCTGGACCAGTTTCTGATATAACCTATTTGTCTTCCTTCATATGACTCTTTCCAGAATGCCCAGTTATCTTTTTCAGGAGACTGGCTTCCATTTTACTTTATCTCCCCAGGTGCAACTTGGTTCATCTGGTTTTCATACATGATGTCTTATAGTCTGTTCATGCCATGTGTAAACTCTTGTATGGCTCTCAGATTCCATGTAAATGGAATGTGATCCCATACTGGAATTTAGACACTTGACAAAACTTGATATGTTAAACAATTACCCAGTTCATTTTGTCTGATGCATCAGAACACATAGCTCCTGAGCACATACATACTCTATATCTCCTTTCAAAATGAAATCAGACATAGTCTCCTTCAGGGAGCATATTCTGAGCCTACATTGTCTTTAGCAGAGTAATTGTTTCTTGAGCATGTGTATGCTTGTTCACTAGACTCTGATCTCCTTGAAATGAGGCACAGTACCTCATGTATGACCAAGTTCCTAACACCTGATGAGTTTGCTAGGTTTTTAATAAATATGCATTGAATGAACAACAGAGTGGATGGGTGTAAGGTTGTCTATATCAAGATTATCCTCAGGGAAGTGTTGCTGGTCTTCGTTACTAAGTGCCATGTTTTATTATTTCCAATTTCCCCCTACATAACTCTAAATTTAGAAAGATTCTCTGTAGCAAATATTGTTAAATAAAAAATATTTTCTGAGCTTTATTCTAGCTTTTGATCATCAGGTCATCACACAATTAAATACACTACCATGACAATTGACATTCCAGTGTCTAGCAAGAACCTTTAAACTTTAAAGTATGAAGTCATGGTTTAGGGCCAGCTCACTGCTGATTTAGAAGGACCTACAGAGGATGACAGGTTCAGCAAACCCAGGGCTTCACAAGGGCTTCCCCTACTTACACTGAGCAGGCTTGTCAGTTCTCAAAGAATGCTTATTTCCAGTTTCAAACCTGAGTCTGCACTGAGAATCTGGAATATCCAAGACTGGTTTAACTGAATTTTGGACCACTCTTCCATCACCTCTGGGACATATCTTACACCTGGCCTTGAGCATCTGTTACTCCACTTCTCTGCTGTCTGCAGGGCTTGGACTGTAGAAAAGAGACAGCCTTTCAAGTTCTTATGTAGCATCCTTGGTCCTAAAGGATGCAAGAATAATAATTGGACCAGATAGAAACACCCCATATACATACAGTAACAGTTTGTTTCCACTACTGTTTGTTAAAATATGAATCCAATCACCCTAAGAGGAGGCTCCTCCTTTACAAAAAGTTTAATTTGTGTTTTGTGATAAGTTATAATCATACAGTTAAAGGGCATACAGTGGTGTTATAGTGCATTACAGATGGTAGGATAAGTGAATCACATTCATTTGCATATTCACCACCTTAAATAATTACCATTTTTTCTTTTTAAGAAAGCTCTTGGGATAGTTTCAGTGCTCTGGATTTGAGAGTTCAGGAAGAATTTTGTCCTGTTTGGAAAAGATAGAATTATGTTTTTCCCAAATCTAGGGATGAGGAGCACAGATTTCTTTGAATGTGAGTTAACATTTTTTTTTAAGAATGCACAGAGTAGCATTTAGATAACCATCAACTTAGGTGACATTTCTGAAAATATCCACATTAAGTCTCCAAAACCGTGAATGCAGCATTTCTTCCTTTTATGGGAATGAGATCTATATTATTTTGGACCAGTCCATACAAGCAAGGCTTGATAGTCAATGATACAGTTTCCCTTGTTTTGAATGAAGAGAAAATGAAGTATCACATCCAAATGATGCGCTTATGCACTTTTTAATGTAAGAATTGGATTTACTTTTTCATATTACTTATGACAGTAAGATCTGCTCTGTATACAAAGCTAAAGCATTCTCTAATGAGGTCTTGCTGTGGGAGGAAGTCTCAGTATTCTGCCCCCAGAAGAGCTTTTAAGTAATTCATATGGTTTTGTTGCGTATACACCAGGAAATGAAATAACAAGGGTCAGAATGCCCCCTCTGTTTTCTGAATTAACAGTCCAGAAATTTCTAAGAAGCCTATCGGAGGATTCTATTATCCTTTGTAGTTAGTTTTCCAATGTCCAGATATGTGCAAATGGTGTCAGTTCAGGGCCCAGGCTATCGGGGCCACTGGTAAATCCCATCTTAGGGTAGAACTCAGAGTTTCCAAATATTGTCTGCATGGTAAATATGATGGGGACAAAAAGTTCTGTGCAATCCTTTGGTTGTCCATTGTCACCTTATGTCCTGCAATTTCAGACTCTCTGAGATGACGATAAGACCACATACAGTAAAGCACTCCCAGTGCTGGTTCATCATGCAGGATATATTTACTAATTCGGTATTGATTTGCATCTTATGAGTTTACCTTTGACCTTTAGCTAGTAAGAGTGAATGACATCATTAAAATAGTTTTTATATTTGGGGATTTAAACCTAGGAATATTTGAACACAAAGTCCCACTCTTTTGCTTTTGTGTTTGGGGACTTAAACCCGGGAATATTTAAACACAAAGTCACACTCCTTTGTTTATGTATTTGGAGACTTAAACTCAGGAATATTTAAACACAAAGTCACACTCTTTTTTTTTTTTTTTTTTTTTTTTTTTTTTTTTTTGCATGCTCTGCATGCTGTCCAATGCCTCACCCTTTCTGTTCAGCTCATACCACTGGGTCACGGCCTGGGGAACGGGGATACTGGCCTTCATTTTCTTGTGATGGGATACACACAGGTGGTCAGCTGTGGCTGAGCCTTCAGGTAAACCACAGTTCCAGGTGACTGAGGAGAGGTCTCACAACAGAAGATAGAGGTCCAAGAGCAAACTTTCAGCATCTGAGACCTAGTTTTTAATCCCTTATTCAATGACTCCAGCAATCTTGATTTTGGACAAATGTCTTTTTACATTGACCCTTTCCTGTCTGAGAGGCTTGCCTCGATTCAGGATTGTGTCATTCATATGGGGAATGTTACTGTATTTGAGTTGTTATAACCCGGGCCATTTTTAACAAAACAAGGCAGCCCTGAAACTTCTGCTGGTTGCTTGAAACCACCTGGAACATCCATTTCCACATGACCACCTTGAAGCCATCTAATGGGAAGTTCAATTGCCAATGGAAATTTCAGCATTAAGATAGTGTGTCCACGATAATGCATTCAAGAGATATGCAAACCCTAATCCTGACTTCGTGTCAGGTTATGGGAGAATAAATGCAGGTACAGTATAAGACCTTGCAAGGGGCAGGGACCCCTGATTCAATTGTGAGTGGGAGAGAGAGAAGTTGACACATCATGGTTTGTTTATGGGGACACAGACAGGTGTGAACCCAAGTAACCCTAGCACTGAAATCATTGGGCCAATATGCCTGGCTGTGGCTGGAGAGGTGACCACTATCTCATGAATAAAATCATCTTGTGTTCACAGTCTGGAAAATTTCAGCTCAGGAAGTAAATGAAGAACATATACAATGATCCAAATTACTCACCCTGCCCCCAAAATAGAAAAGGCACCAGTTTTTGAGAAATGTCAATGCTATAAGAAAATACAGTTTATATCAATGTGCTGGTATGTACATATTTATAGATGTATGTATTTTCTTAATAGAAATTTGGGGAGAGTTTAAAGGTTATTAAAGCTTTAATCTCCTTCAAGAAAAGAATTATCTTTTGAGTTACTGATAAATGATTCATGTTTGGTGTTTTATATCTACTAGAATGATTTGTTCAGATACAATTGTATTATATACTGATCAAATGTAGTGTGTGTGTGTGTGTATGTGCATGTGTGTGTGTGTGTGTGTGTGTGTGTGCGTGTGTATGTGCATGTGTGTGGGTGTGTGTGACATGTATGGAGATGCCCATGGAGGCCTGATCCTCTGGAGCTTGAGTTACAGAGTTTGAAACAGGGCAAAATGGAGATGAAAAGAAATGACCTGGTAGGTTGAAAGTGTTTGGGGATTTGGCTGTGTCTTCTTTCTCTCATGGTAGCATTCTTAGTACACACTTCCATCAGAATTGTCTGATCAATCTGGCTTCTCTGGGTTGCTATTGCTATCCTCACTGTTTGTTCCTGAGCTGATCTCTTAAAGAGTGTTTTTGCAGCGAAGTATTCCACAAATATGTACTTCTTGGTGGAAGCTATCACACACAAGATATGTGAAGCCTTACTGGACCTTAGGACTTAAATAGATCTTTTAAGACAGTTGAGTAGTTCTCAACTTGTGGATCATGACTCCCTTGGGAGTTGTTTAGTCAGATATTTACATAATGATTCATAACCGTAGCAAAATTATAGCTATGAAGTAGTAATGAAATAATTTTATGGTTGAGGGTCACCACAACCATGAGGAACTATTGTATTAAAAGGTCGCAGTGTTAAGAAAGCTGAGAATCACTGCTTTATGGTATTATAAGTGACATCACAATCACAGAGTAAGGGAGAGTGTTGTATCTAACACTTCACAACCTGGAATTTACAAGAGGAGTTTGGGGATCCTTGAGAAGTAGGGGAACTATTAAAAAGCTCCACCAGTCCTGTGTACTTTCCTGGGATATGCCACTGAAGTTTCATATTGAGGCCAAGTCAACTCAAACTAAGCAGTTATTGAATAGCCACTAAGAGGCTGTCCATGCTGACAAAAATATCTAGTATCTTTGCTTGGCTGGCACCCCAGGGCAATGAGATATTTTTGATGTTACAGAACAGTGATATTGGTAAGAGATGGCAGTTGAGACACACCACTGAAGAACTGGAGAAAAGAACATTAGCACAGTGCAGTTTTGTTTGGAAAGAAAAAATCTCAGATACAAATTTCATTGTGTCAAAACAATAGAAGCCATCCTTTATGAAGTAAGTTTGGGAACAATTGAATGTAGGTTAACGAAATTTTACAATGGATAGGATTACCCCAGGCATTGGAAAAGTGGGTTCTGGGATCAATATAAAGTAAATTCCACTTTTCTTTCCCAAATTAGGAAATTTAGGCAGTGCAAAATTCAGGCATTTGCTGTTTATCTTTAGATCTATTTCCATATGTTTAAAACATTACACTCTGTCCAGGCTGGATGGTACAGGCCTGTAACCCCATCTACTCAGGAGGGTGAAGCAAGAAGATCACAACTTCAAGGCCAGTCTGGATTATAGAGTGACTTTAAGGCTAACTGGACCAACTTAGTGTGGCCTATCTCAAAATAAAAAAAAAGCAACAGGGAGTTGAAGATGTAACTCTGGTTGAGTGTTTGCCTGGCATGTTGCAGGCTCTGGTTTCCATCACTGCTACTGTGAAACAAACAAAAACAAACAACGCCACTGTGTGATCACTCATTGATTCCAGTTTGTCAGGCCACAGCTGGTGACCTGCCAGTACCAAGTTGATTCCTGATGAAAGAAGAGTCCATTGGACTTGCTTTTAAAAAGTTCCCATCAGTAATGTCTGTAAAGTAACCACAGGCTATCTGTCGTCCATCTGCCAGCTTAAATAAAGGTTTCTAGATCTGTAATTCTGTTCAAGCCATGTCAATATATCTAACTTTATCTCTTTCACTTGCATCTACCCCAGAACTTCAGGGAAAGGAAGGGCAATTAGTCAAAGTTAATGAGATCCAATTGTCTGTTTAATCCACTAAACACTCCACAAAAGCCTTCAAACCAACTTGCCTTTCTGAACAGAGTGAAAAACCAGACCCTCTAATGACTTCCCGGCTGAACTCAGCAGCTGTCTTCAGAGTTGAGCTCAAGGCAATCTGGGGTTGTACCACCAGGAAAAGCCGTGTTACTGAAAGAGTATAGATTTAACTACAGAGAATTTCCTGAAGTCTTCCACATTCTCAGCACCAACACAATAGATGTCTCATCCAGGGAACACCAAAACCCAATCTAACATTAAAACCATTCAAAACCAATTGCCTATGGAGAAAAATTTGCCTTTAATTTTCTCTATAATGAGATTAAAAATGAACAGTTTGATGATGAATAGAAATAGTAGACCCTGGGAAAGTATCTTCCTTTTTTAATACCAGTGTCCAATGTTTTGAGTGTTTTCGGTGGAAATGATTTGAAGTTAATTTTTATGTAGGGAAAGGTAATATCATGCTTTGGTTTGAGGCAATGGAAAGCTGGGCTAAGAGGGTAGATTTGTTTCTCCCTTCCTTGCTGCCATGCTTTCTCATTCCTGGCATACTTCCTCCTGTAGATGTCAGATTAAACATCACTTCCTTGGAAGGTCTTCCCTGATTCCCTCAGGTCAGTCTCCCCTTCTTCATGACACTGTGAGATAATCATAGCAATGCTCACACTGAGCCTGGTAGTACATAAGAATCAGCCCTTAACCAAAAGCTCCTGACCATTCAGGCAGCCTTCTCCATTTCTCGGTGCTCACACTAGTACCTCCCCTAGCCAAGTGCAGTTACTCAACAAGTAGTTGATGAATGAATGGACAAGTGAGCATCTTGGTGGGTGAGACTTGCTCCTCTTGAACGTGACAACTAAAATGAGTTTGAACATAGCGTGTTCCTGCCTTGTGGGCAATTATCTGCACAGAAAAGGGTCTGGTGTTTAGTTTGTAGGCTAATCTTTAGGAGTGGAAACAAGGAAAGGAATCAAATCCTAGGGATGAGACTTGATAAGAATACAATGATCATGTCAAAGAAGAATGTTGAAAGGAGGCAAAGTGTAAAGGTATTTCAGACACTAATTGGGCAGTCCTTTCATCCTACTGAGTTTCTGTTTAGGCTCTTTTCATCAAGGGCCCTTTTCTGGACACATTTTGGGACCTGCAGAGATTTATCTGAAGATCTCAAAATTCATTGCTGGTCGGACCAGTTTGCCATGAGGAACTGTATGATCAGCCACACACCTATAGAAGATTTAAGTCAGGAAAGATATTAGGTGAGAATACTTCCTATTCTTCCAAAAGATTTAGAGAACTGGTTTTAAGAAAACTCCCAGTGGGGTACACAGAAATCACAGCACCCTTTGGATGTTCCTGTCTCATCCCTGCCAGCCCAGCCAGCACCTCTCTCAGAATTTCATTTTCTTTTGGTCTCAATATCATTCAGGCCCAATGGAACTAAATTGAATGCTTGCTGGAATATTTTGCCACTAGGTAGATACTCAAGTGATGAACAGCTAGCTACTTAGGTAAGGTAGAAGATTACATCTGGTTAGTTCCTAGCGTTATAGCAGAATATTCTAAATAGCTTTTGAGAGCCAGTGGCCCGTGTGTCTCAGAACACACACACACACACACACACACACACACACACACATACACACACATACACACACACACACACACACACACACACACACACACACACACAGCTTTTAGGATTGATTGACTTGAAAATCAAAGTAGACAGTGGAAACTCTGAATAGACTTAGGATACTAAGGAGAAAGAGTTGTGGTATGATGGAGAATACATGGTTTTGGAGGAGGTCACACCTAGCTTGATTCTAATTTCAGTTCTTTTTTTTTTTTTTTTTGGTACATATCCTTCAGGAAGTTAATTGGGGTCTCAGAACCACAAACGCTTTTCTTATGTGTAAGTCTAGTGTCAAAGCAGTGATTCTGTAGGGCTGCTATGAGATTTCACTGTGCTAGTGACCTGTGAATATTTAAAAAACCTTAAGTGTTTTGGGAAGGTGGACAGGGTCTTACTATGATAGCCCTGGCTGTCCTGGAACTCACTCTGTAGACCAGGCTGGCTTCCAACTCAGAGATCCACTTGCATCTACCTCCCAAGTGCTGGGATAAAAGGCATACAGCACCACTGCCCATTTACCTACATTCTAAACGGTGAAGCCATCCTCTTTCTGTCTGTTGAGTGGATTATAAAAATCCCATTTCTATTTAGAGTCACCATGATGTACACATTAGCTTCAAGTTAACAATGTCTATCTGTTAAGTAGGAGTGACTAATGTGTACTTTAGGTAGTACCAATAGTTGAATTTTTGTTGTTGTGTTTTCTTTTTTTTCTAAGTAAGCCTTTTAGGAGGCCTGAGGAGTAATAGGCTAATATGTGGAATCTCAGGCCATCCTGCATGTAAAATGGATGGGTGGGATGAAGGTGACCATCCTACACTCATGGAGAAAGTTCCCAGACTCCAAAAAGGATCCTCCCTCCTAAAAGCATAACTCTGTGTCTCCTGGCATTTTACTTGCCATAAAAATCCAATTAAAGTTATTACTGTTCTTCACAAAAAATTTAACAGCAATGTAAAAGTTTCACCTTTGCCATCTTGTAAATTCGGAGCTTAAGATCCATTTTGTCTAAGTCCAACCCTTTTTACCTGTTCACCAGAAGGCAAGCTAAGCGTTCTCTTGAAAGTCTAAATCAGATCATACCACTGCCCTGCTTACACCTCCACATCACTCCCCTGGGAATAAAATACAGACTGCACAAGCTTGAGAGACTAAGCTTTCAACTGCTTCCTCCTGGAGTCTATCTCTCCCCTATCCATCACGCTCTAGCCCTGAAGGCTTTCTATAACATACTATAGTGTTTCTTTCCTCAGAGATTTTGTGCTGTTTCTTCTGTAAAATACTTCTGTCCTGGCAAATTGTATTGAAGGTCCTTGTAGCACTCAGATGGAAGCTTCAGGAAGGCCTTCACTGAAAATCAGCCCTGCAGAAAGAGTATATTTACTCCCTAGTTGTCACATATCCTTATTTTTTAAGTACCACTCACATTTTTTTTTGGTAAATCCCTGCATCCCCCAGGCCCCTGATATCTACATTCCTGAAAGACAAGGACCAAGCCTATGCTTTCTAGTAGTGAATCTAGACTATTGACCTGCTATGTCATGGTAGTCATAGGAACTTAAACCTAGACAGAGATTTTAGACACTGTACCAGAAAAGCAAATGTAATACTTAGTATGAAACTAAAATATTATTTCAAATTCAGCTTTGTTTTTTTCTGAGACTCCAATAACTTTGCCTTCAAACTGGTGCATATTCTTTAAAAATACTCAGTATGTCTCTTTTGGTCCACTGACTTCTACTTCTGTAGTCTTAAGTACTGGCAGTCCAGTTGTCTTCTGGTCTTATTATTTTCTTACACTTAGAAACCTAGAGCATAGGAAGATCCAGTGGTGACTTATCCAACGCCCAGGAAGACCAGGCATGAAGACTCTGGGCAGAACATTTTCACATTGGATTCACATCTGGATTCAGGGTGGCAGAGCACTGGTCCTCAGGATGCTTAAAACTAACATGTGTGTTAGCACCCAGCCAGGCCCAAGCAATCAATTTTAGTGACTCTGTGGATGGACATATAGGAGCAGAGAATATGCCCAACATCAACATGAAGCACATGGGGACTGGGAAACTCACCAGAGTCAGGGATTGCTCTTAGCAATTTCACTTGTTTCTCTAAGCCACTGGTAAATGACAAAAATTAAAAGGAGGGAGGGAGGAGGGTGACAGTTGGAGTTCTGAGAGTCTCGGGTTCCTGTCTCATCAACTATGACAATCAGGCTTCTGATTTTACCTTCTCACCAACTCTGTATCTTGCCAGTGACATTCTTTAATCGGGTTCCAATGGGTGGTTTTGACTTTCCATGTTATTGGAACAGTTGGCTACCTTTGATTTGTGGATGGTTCCTTACTTGAAAATGCTGAACTTTCTGGGTTTCCATTACAGCATGCCCCCAGGTGGCTCCTGACCGCGTTGCTTCCTAGCTGTCTCCTTAAAGGAAGGTGTTTGCCTTCTGCAGAGTATTCTTCAAGGTCTGCTTTTCTCATTTCCCAACTTTGCCTCCTTTACTATCTATGGATACCATTTCATTTGCCCGCTATACAAACTAATCACATCATGTGATTTATCAGATAATATCTTACTTTTGGACCAAATAATGTTGAGAAAAACAGATGTCATTTCTGTTTTTCTGAAACATACAAAACACTGACTTTTTCTCTAAAATGTTTTTCTTTAATTCTTTCTTTTTCCTTCCCCCCCCTAGAGTTGGCATTACAATAGATGCTCAATTAATCCCCATTGACTGAATATGTGAGGACTTAGCTACACGAACATCTGCTAAGGACAAACACAGAATATGACATAGCTATATAATGTCATTAAAATAATTCTAAACACACATTGTGAATCAATAGAAGCCAAAACATCTGGCCAATTTGGCTGGAAAATTCCCAACAAAGTGTAAGTGTGGTTTATCTATATTCTGCAAACACTAGTTTGTCTGGGCTTGGTGGAACTGATTGGGTATTTTGGCATACTGTAGGCTCAGCCAGACCAGTCTTGATCTCTTCCAGGGACATATTAAGTCTCTGAATTGAGCATATGGCTCACTGATTTCTAGAGTTAAGCATAAATATAAACTCTGAGTGGTTATGATAATTTTAATCAGCTCAATCATTTCGAAGATGTTATTAGTGACACGTGTTTATTCACCCAGATCATCACACATTTCCTGGCTCTTTAGTATTAAGACATCAACATAAATTAAAATTGTTCACACAGAAGATGGTACAGATAGGTTTCATCTAAGCAAAACTCAGGCATTGTGCAAAATCTACAGTACAAATATATTGATTACTTTGACTTTCTCTATAGCAACCATTTTATGTCATCAAAATTAGGAAATTAGCAAAGAAATGTTTCCATTTTTCATAAAAATCCTACCAGGTCAACCAGCCATGAAATGAAACTACACATCTCCATTTCTCCTTTCTTGGTTCTCAGTTATTAGCAGCCAGGGCAGGAGCAACTGAGATTAGAACAACAAGGAATTATTCCAGTTCCCTACAACTAGCTCGAATGGAGTTTTCAAAAAAAGAAAGATAAAATCAAAACAGCTAGGAAAGAGAATTTAATATGGAGTTATTAAGGCACATCAAGGTAAGGGTGCACATATGGCCTTCTCTATAAAAACCAGCATCTGGGCTCCAGCTTGTACTAGGCAGAGGAAACAGAGGGACACTTTCAGTTTGTTCATGCATCTACTCCCAAAAGTACATATACCATTCTTTAGTTTATTGGAGATTGTAACACGCATGTCAATTCAGGGGTGGAAAGAAGTCGGCACTGGAATCCTGATGACCTGTGTAGGTATAATGCTACTTTGTGTGTAAATTAAATACTCACAAGAGAGTAGTGAAGGTCTAAGAATAAACATTGTAAGGAATGCTGGGTCAGTTCAGTCTGCAGTTTTTCTTGGTAGAATCTGGCACATGCATTGCTTCATAGCTCCTTCCCACAAAACTGGAAGGGAATTGAAGTTAATCTGGCCCCACAGTGCCCCACCCTTCGTCTTTTTAACAGACACATGTCTCCAATCTAAGAGCTAATGAGAAATGTTCAGGTCTTCAGGTATAAAAGATAAATCACCATGGGACATGGTGGTGCCTGACTTTAATCCCAGCCCTCTGTGAGTTTGAGGTTGGCCTGGTCTACACAGCCAATAGAGGCTACATAGTGAGATTCTGTCACAAAACAAAACAACAAAACAACAACAAAAACCCATCCTTTAATGTCTTCATAAAATCCGAATACTGTTTGATTTGGTCTATGTACTCCAGAGCACTCTCAGCTTCTGTTTGGCTCGGGAACACATCCGAAACAGATAGATCCTGGACATAGGGTTTTCCTATTGGTTTCTTTTAAAAACTGTGGTAGAATTAGACCATTTCACATAACTTTAACTGCATGTGCTCTGTCTCGATGGATAAAGGGAAAACGCTCATCAGAGCTGGTACTTGACTGGTGTTCTGAATGGGAGCTCCGGGATGACTTGTTCTCTCCACCTGGGTTCTGAGCCTGGTTAAACCTCATCTCTGCAGTGCCTCTCAGAGCTGGAGTGTCTCGCCAGGGTTAGTGTGATACTGATATCTGAATAAATAATTTTAAAAATTAATTTTGATTATTAGTGATTTGTTTCTTATGTACTGATTTTGTAGCCATTCTGTCGTATCAGAAGCAAATCCACAGGGTGGAAAACTAGAATCATAGAAGTGTTTCTGAAACTGCATGTTTCTCTAGAGCACCCATCCCAGCACCACCCAATGTTACCCTCCTATTTCTCCATCAAGGCTGCCTTCCTGACTTTGAAATTTAGTGGAAGACTGAGGACCACAGGCTAAAGGGGGCCATTCTCGTATACACAAGCATTTTTAATGACATTGAACTTTTTCTATATGAGCTTTTTTTTTTTTTTGGATAGATACAATTCTGCTTCACAGGGCATTTATCTTTAGCATCAAAAACATAAGAGGGTGTCAGGAACGTGATATTTCTGCCCTTTCCTGAAATTGTGCACATAGGTTAATTCTGTCCTGAGGAAATTTGTTTGATCATTTTCAATTATGGTGCTCAGTAGAGAAAAGGTTAAAGACGAATTGCTTTCCTCTGAGGCTGTTGGTTGGAGATGCACTCAGGCATGCACTTGTTGCTAACTGGAAGAAGGAAGGAAGGACTTACATTCTGTTTGCCCACGATGTTGTCGAAAGGCAGTTCTGGGCTCCAGGATCCTTCTGTGAATGTTGCCCCACTGTTTCTCCTGTCTGAGGGGCTCACTGACTCCTTGACTATGTCTTCAGGTAAGGATAGCAAACTCTCTTCAGGCTGCTTAATCAAATAGGTCTCTATATTATGCTTCCTCAGGAATTCATTCCTCTCTTTGCCGTGGCCCTCTTCCACATTATAGTCACCGTTGAGGCAATCCAGTGTGGCTTTGGAAATGTGAATTCTCCTGTGTGTAGAGAGAAGGGATCATTATAATTTATCAGGCTGCTCAATTAGGGCTGTACATAGTACACTGCAATAACACATTCTTGAGGACAAATTTGCTCCCCCCCAGAGGTGTAGGGAAAAACAAAGATGAAGCTAGAAGCCCTTCATCTTAGGGCATTATAGTCTCACACAGATGGCTCTGTGTGATCCCAATGAAGAGCACCCTTTGGCTTTTCCTGTTACTGTCAACACTCCCTATGAGCCAGTGATTTCTTTCAGTGGTGTTGGCTATCCTGGAAAAACAAATGATGAGGATGCTCTTGAATTCCAGTTATAACTATGTTATCTTACAGCATGGCTCCCTTTCTGTCTCAGAGCTTGCTTCATCACTTCACATTTTATGTATAAGCACCTTGTTTCTCCAACTTGTTTACAAGGTGCAGTTCTGCATGTGCACAGGGTTACATGGATCATCCTTTTTTAGAAAAGTACTGGAAGATATGATTTCCCCTCTAACGTGTAATCAAAGGAGCACATAGTAACATTGAACATGCAAGCTGGCAATGGTCAAGGCTCATTCACAAACTAAGTAACTCATGTAGCTCACAATCCAAGTTTCTTTTTTCTTTTTTTTTAAATGAAATAATATGTGACTTGATTAGGATCAAACTCGATTTGTGCAAGCCTCAGGCTGTAATTCCTTGTCTGGAAGGGAGATATTTTCTCTTCTCGCAACTGTCTGAGTCGGATAACTACTGTGTTGTACAGTGGTATGGGATGAATAGCAAAGGAATTATGATGGAGGGCTTTTTTCTTGATGGCTGGGTTTCTACTCTAACTCTTCCATTTGCTAGCTAGAAGACTTTGAGGAAAATGACTTAACTTTTCTGAGTCTCTTTGTCACCCACAAACATGGCAAAGGTAATAGACCCACCTCATAATATCATTGTGAGTATGCAAGAGCTGATTTGTGTAAAGTAGTCAAAACACTATACAGAACAAAACTGCAGCAATGAAAACACAAACTTTAAGTTGTTCAGAATGTTCTTAAAAATGCCACTGTGATCTCGCCGTGGTATATCCCAGGCTTCCTTAAGGCTCACAGGAAACAGTTTGACATCTGAATGTGGCCTCTGTCCCTGATTCTGCCATTTAGAGCACACTGTCAGACATGCCTTCAGTATTGGCCCCCATGCTGTCTTCAGCTATTCAAGCCACTGTCATTTCTCTCAATTCACCATGTGATTGCATGCTTGCTAAATGTGTCCTACTTCCAGATTTAACTTAACAGTTTGTTAAAGCCGACTCTGTGCTCCTCTGAGTAAATGGAGGAATAAAGTGGATGCATAATTCTCTGCCTGGGTTTTGTGATTCCAGAAGCAATATATTCAAATAAACAATGAAGAGTTCTTTCACTTTTAAGTTTAGGGGTTTTTAAGAATGCATTGTGCTTTCGGTATGCCCTCTACTGCCTCCTCTGACCATTTAACCAATCTGTCAAATTCCTGCTTTCTGGGAAGAATGGTTCATTGCAGAAACAAACAAAACCTCAGATGGCGCATTTCTGCCCATTTAGGGCACATTCTCCACGTCTTCCAAATGTATCGATTTCAAGACTGAGATAATCAAGCAAATGTATGAAAGCAGCCTGCGTTCTCTTGAGACACCTGCTAGATAAATCCAAAATGTTTCCATGGTATTTTACCTGGAAGCACAGAAATCATATTCCACAAGTCAGGAGCCCTGAACTGCTCTTTAAAATCAAGTTAAGATTTAAACAGTAGAGGACACTGCCTTTTTCTCTTAGGAAAAATGAGGTAACTATGAGGATTTTGCAAAGTCTGACGGCTGATTTCCTTTTTAAAATAACCATACTAAATACCTACTTCCCTGGACATTTCATCTGGATGATACATTGTATCAATCTGCTCTGTGTTCAGAGGGACTGATGCTTGCCTATGTTAAGTGAGTACTATGTTTTTAGTAGATAAAGGGATCTTCGCCTCCGTTTAATACCAATTATTCTATCACAGTTCTGATCAGAATACATTGGGATGCTTTTTGATAGAAACTAGGATTCTGATGTTTCCTTTTGGAAGTCTTTGCCCCTAACCTGAGCTTTGAAGTGAAGCCTTTTCAGAGATGATGGTCCAGTGACTTCATTTTCCTCTAAGGACTTGAATCTGTGCTCAGAGAATATTATTCTCATGTGTTGCCTGTCAGGTAAACCTAACATTTTCTTGTAATATAATCACGATAGTTATGATAGTAAATAAAATCTAACAATCGTGTAGTATTTTCCTTACCTAAATACTATCTTTTGCAGCCAAAGATTTGTTTGTCCTCATGAATTTAATCATGTGATTTGATTCCTCCCATGGTCTTAGGTAACAAACATTCCCCTCTACCTCTCCCTTTCTCTCTTTCCTCCTATCTCCTTTGTCTCTTCCTTTTTTCTTTCATTCTCCCCTTTTGTTTTTCTTTCTCCTTCTGTAGATGTTAAGACTGGCCTAGGACAATGGATGTACACTGCTCCTTCATGTGTTATGTGTTAGGTAGAGACAGGTATACTGCTCTATTACGATAGCAGTGTTAGATAGAGATGGGACATTTTCTTTCAGGATTTCTCTGAGACCTTGTGACTGAATAATTAACTACTACAAGCACAGCCATTATTAGAGTCTTCTGAACATGAAGATTTTATATATGTTGTCTCATTTGACAAAAAGCTCAAGAACAGTAGTCTTTGTACAATGTGGAGACCATCTGTATCACTGTCACCAAGACACTTGCTAGAAAGGTGTATTGCTCAGGCTCCACCCCAGACACACTGATTTAATAATTCTGAGTGTGAAACTCAGATATCTGTGTACCACTTTAGTTCTGCTTTCCAGGACACTACTGTATCCGGAGGTTCAGTATCAACCAGTCTTGCCAACCAGAGTTGGAATGCAGATGAGTTTTCAAAGAAAGTAATGAATTTTTGGATTAGAGCCCAGTCATGTAGACATTGGCGGTCAATAGGTTTTAATCTTGGATGCCCATTAGAATTGATTTAAAAACTTAAAATTGATACTGTAAAGACTCCACTTTAGATGAACCAATGTAAGTTCTGGTCACAAATATTTTATAATGATGTGATTTAAATATGTGGCCAAGTCAAAGAACCAATGCTTTGCAGGACAGAGACACGAGCACTTCATCAGCCTCATTGACTCATCATTTTTTGTCATCTCTGGGGTGTTTCCTTAGAATTTTCAGGCCAGTACTGTATGTGGCGTTAATATCTGACCTCCTCCTGAATAACTGCTTCCTAGATTTCTATCTTTGAACTATGTACACAGAAAATCTGGCATCACAAAGTTAGACAATGAAAAAGTTAGGCAAGAAAGGGCTTTGCTTTGCTTACCCAGGGATCCCTCCAGATTCAAGTTTATTTGCAATGTCCACATCCCAAGACCAGACATCAAACTGCCATTTTCTCAGGCCCAACACACCACATAGCACGGAGCCTGAATGGATTCCAATTCGCATGTCAACATCATGCTTTGTTCTGGATCTCACATACCTGTTGACAGATGAATGGAGAGACAAGACTAATTAGGCCAAAATGACCTTCACTGGGCCTAGAGGGCAGAACCATAACTGTCTACTCCATAAATTTATCTCTTACTTATTCAAATGCCACTTCTTCCATGAAACTTTCTGGGTTCTCCAATAACTGGAAGGACACTGTTCTTGTCTGAAAGTCCTTAGATTTTTCAGCCATCTTAATTCTTTTTTTAAACCGACTCCCAAAACTTATCTTGTCACCTTTGTTTCTGGAAATGACACCAACAATTTTTGCACCCAACTGTGAATAAACTTGGGGTACATTGTTAGCACTGTACTTCAGTGCATGTTCTATTTCCAAAAAAAAGCTTTATGGTTTTCTTCTCATCAGGCCTCTGTGAACATTGTCCTTCAATCAAGCCTCATGCAGATTCTGGGATCCCCATTTCTGCTGTTGGATATGGCTTCCAACTATCCCTTACAAATATAAAGATGATTTCATGACCCCATTAATTCTTGATCAAAACCCTTCCCTTGCCTTTTACTCCTTAAAGCAATAGCCTCTGAAATATAGGATTCACAACCCAAGACCCATCTAGTGCACTTACAGAGAGTCAGGGAAGATGTTGGACTTCCATACAATGCTTGTAGGTCTTAACCTTGAAAGGGCTTACTAAGATTCAATTTTAGCACTGTACAGGGTCCATATTGAGTTGTCTTTTCTAGATATTGAAGAAGCATCCTGAGCAAAGAGGATGATGCTGCCAGGATAGGACTTTCTCTAGGTACAAGTGTTCATCTCTTTTTTATTCTCAGAGCACCCCAGGCAATTCTAGTTTATGGATAAAAGACATTTCTGTAGAATTTCGAATGGTAGCATATGATATTTCAAAAGAATATAACTTGAAAATTTTCATTGCTATAAAAATATAATGGTTATTTTCTTTAAAAAAATGCTTAAAAGAGTTGTCAAAGGTGAGGGTTTTTTCTTTTTCTTTGATTAAAAGACAAATGCCCTAAGCTTTCTTATTTTTCTGTGATTAAGGTATTGTTAATATTCCCTCTTGGAAATATTTGAGAAAGACCATCTTGATTTGCTACTTCAAACTAAAGCGGATGGCTTAGGAATAAGAGAGAGAGAGAGAGAGAGAGAGAGAGAGAGAGAGAGAGAGAGAGAGAGAGAGAGAGAGAAACTAACTTTTTAAATGAATCCATTGCTCTGAAGAGAACATTTGACAGTGGAAGTTTGAAAATGTTTCCATGTTTTCAGGAATCTTCTGGTCAAACTCAATTTATATAATTTATCAAAACCATGCCCTGAATATCTGCAATTTGGATTAAAATAATATTCAAAATAAGGAGCTTTGGTGGTAAAGTGTGAGCCCATTTACTAACGACATAAAAATGATGCATCGTCTTCTAAGGAGGTTGTAAGAATAACTGACGGATCTCAAGGTAGAAGAAAATTCACCAGACAGACTTATGCAGCGCTTTGTTATAACTGATTAATGCCATGACAGCCAAGGGTATGAGTCTGTGAGACCTGTCTACCTCTGCGAGATACAGATGTAACTCTGATAGCCTTTAAAGCTGGGTGTAAAAATAATTAAACTTGGAACTTGACTTTGGCCTTAGGATGCTACAGATTACATGGGATCTGATTGATGATGGCTTGGCTTAACAGTTTTTTTTTTCTTTACTTTATGGCAATACGCATTTCTTTTTGTTCATTAGAAGCCCCACTTTGAGGTCTGAGTTTCAGTATTTACTTCTGGGTTAGGGGCATGTACTAGCACAATCCCTTCAATGCTAGGCACAGGCAGCAAGAAGCAGCCTGCGCTCAATCACGTGCTCACAGCAGTAACCAGCTAATCCTCAGTAGTGTAAAACAGCCATGGAATCTGGCAGATGAGGTGTTTGAAATGCATTTCCCTTTATTTTGGTGTGTGTGTGTGTGTGTGTGTTTTATTATTTTTTAATTTTATAATTTAATTTAATTTTACATATCGGCCACAGATTCCCCTCTTCTCCCTCCTCCCTCTCCTCCCTCCTCCTGCCCCGCCCTCCCCCAGCCCTCCCCCCAATCCACCCCCCATTCCCATCTCCTCCAGGGCAAGGACTCCCCTGGGGATTCAACTCAGCCTGGTAGATTCAGTACAGACAGGACCAGTCCCCTCCTCCCTTCACCCAGGCTGAGCAAAGTGTCCCAGCATAGGCCCCAGGCTCCAAAAAGCCAGCTCATGCACTAAGGACAGGTCCGGGTCCCACTGCCTGGGGGACTCCCAAACAGTTCAAGCTAATCAACTGTCTCACTTATCCAGAGGGCCTGATCCAGTTGGGGGCTCCTTAGCTATTGGTTCATAGTTCATGTGTTTCCACTAGTCTGGCTAGTTGTCCCTGTGCTTTTTCCAGTCATGGTCTCAACATCTGTTGCTCATACAATCCCTCCTTTTTCTTGACGATTGGACTCCAGAAGCTCCACCTGGGATCTGGCCTTGGATCTCTGCATCCACTTCCATCAGTCATTGGATGAGAGTTCTACCACGACAGTTAGGGTGTTTGGCCATCCAATCACCAGAGTAGGTCAATTCAGGCTTTCTCTCGACCTTTGCCAGTAGTCTATTTTGGAGGTATCTTTGTGGATTTCTAGGGATTCTCTAGCACTTTGCTTCTTCCTATTCCCATGGGCTCTTCATTTATAATGGTCTCTCTTTCCTTGTTCTCCTTCTCTGTTCTTGATCCAGCTGGGATCTCCCGCTCCCCTAAGCTCTCTTTCCCCTGACCCTTGACCTTCATTAACTCCCCTCACATTCAGTTTGGTCATGTAGATCTCATCCATTTCTCTGTTGTTGGGCGATCCCTGTGTCTTTCTTAGGGTCCTCTTTACTAGGTAGCCTCCCTGAAATGCATTTTCAATTTATTATATTTTCAGAGTTTCTTAAGATGTAACCCTATTCTAGTTTGAGAGGAATTGGATAAAAATTTCAACATTTTATGTTCAAATTCACTGCTCTCACTAAAAATTGGGAAAACAAAATATTTTGAGTTGTAAACATGTTTAAAAGTATTATTCATTTAGTGTTGCTCGTATGTGTTTAGAGCTAGTTAGCCTATCAGAAGGGTTTTGTCTCTAGTGAGAACACTTTTCTCTCTCTCAACAAGTGTTAAATATGTCACTCTTCATTTAAATTGATACATCTACAACATACTTGTATACCCAAGGCTAGGGAACATTGTGTAACGGGATGGGGGGGTAGTTAGACAGTAAGAGGCAGGGACAAGGATGGAAAGTCTGTAAGTGAAATAGAGTTTCTTAACCGTGATCCTTGAATCAGAACAAGGAATGGTTCCTTTCCATTTTTCACTGTCCCATAACAAATATGAATTGTGAGTGAAAAAAAGAATCTGCTATTCAAACCATAGGGCTGTTGGGAGATATTTGTTATTATTCTGTCTGGAGAAAAATCTACCATAGCCAGAATTTTGGTTTTGGAGGAGTGAGTTTATTAAGCATATAGCAAGCATAAGTAAAAGAAGAAATAGCAAGTAGCAGTTAGATGAAACCATCATATTGGGTGCTTGCAACACCCAGAGAAATAAATCCCTCTAAGGCAGCCAGCTGCAGCTCCCAGTTGATAATGCTGGGCAGAGCAGGGAGAGTACCTGCAGATAAGGCTTTGGAGTAAAAGAACAAATAACAATCAGCACATAGACAGCAAAATATCATCCAATTGGGTGCTTATAAAATCTAGCAAAAATGACTGGGGAATTCCTGTTGAGACTGCCAAGCTATAGTTTCCAATAGAGGATTTCTGAGCAAAACAGAGAATTCTCTCCACATCTGAGCTTCCCACATTTTGCTCCCACAGCAGATACACCTCGCAGACATTCCTGTTCTTAAGGTTGCAATGTTGTTTGTTTGAGTACTCTCAGCTGTTGGTTGTTCTCCTTCTTCATTGTAACAGGGTCAGGCATCCAGCCTGCTCCTGGACAAGAGTTCTCAGTAGACATTTTTGATAAACATACTGAGGTCTGAGACAACAGGTTCTGCCTCTTGTTCTTGGAGTAAGATCTCAACAAGTACAAACAAACATCGCACAACCATTTAACCAACATAATTTATATCACACTTATTTCAGCATAAATTATACTATCCTGGCCAATCAACCATCTGTCTAGATTTATATCTTTCTAATTACATATTATCTCTATGCCTTAAGGGTTAGTATCATGTACTCTAATGCCAATCTATTGAGTTGGCATCTTACTCTGCCCATCACTGGCTACGTTCCCTTGAGAAACGTTACTCCTTTGTCCTGCATCTCTAAGATGCAAATAATAACAGTATTTTCAAGATTAAATTAGAGAAGGAGGGAGAGAGAGAGAAAGAGAAACTGTGTACTTGGAATACTAAGGACAACTTGGTTTTTAATTGCAGATGGAGGAAAGTAAATGGGTTTTCATGTAGCCACAGAGTTGATAAGCAGGATTCTAGTACTGAACTAGCACTGTAGAAACTCTTTGCAAGAAAGTACAATGCCTTCCTGGTATGACCACCTGGGAAGATAACCTAGGTTGACCTAGAGGCTCAGTGATTGTAAAATGAGGCTGTGCCTGCATTGTTGTGAGCCCCAAGGGGGATAACAGATGTTAAAATGATTTGCCAATGAATATGAGGGAGTATTATACAGCACACTGTGCTAATGTCATTAGGTAATTATCACTATGCAGGAATGCACTGAAGTGTCTTAATGAAAAGAGAGATTTTTCATTTTCTTCTGCAAGATGAAAGTCATAAGGACACTTAAATTTTCTTACTGCATTCCTTCTATTTTGTTCTGTCTGGGATTTGATTTAAATAAAGCTGAGAATAAAACTATGTAGAAGTAATGAATAATGAACAGCATAGATCCTCTTTACAAAGATCCATCAATACAGAGTTTCAAGACCAGCTCTTGATGGAGGTCTGTGGGTCTTCTCAGAGTTAAAAAGAAAGTCGGGGACAGCACTTGCTCAGCTCTTCCATAGAGCAACCTAGGGGTGTTGCACTGTGTCCAGTAAGCCATAATGAAGAGACAATGACCACAGATCTCCTGTATCACCAACACCAGCATCCTCTGTCTTCTCCAATGACTTGAGGCTCCTGAAGGCAGGCACCTTTCATGTTTAGTTAATACAGTACTTAGCACATATGAATCATCCATGCTCAGAAGTGCTTATTGCCTCATGGACACAGCTCACTGGCTTTCTTGCTGCCCAACCCTGTGGCTATCTCAAGAGGAATCTAAGAGTCCAGAGGAACTGCTGAGGTGTCTTAAGCCTGGCTAATTGGGAGAGGGTGTGGTGCTCCAAATCTGCTCCCTTCTGTTAGAGCATGATGGAGCCTATTCCTCATGTTAGGCTTCCATTTAAGACTTACATTTTTTTCAGAAGATTTATTTATTTATTATGTATACAGTGCTCCACTTGCATGTATGCTTGCAGGTCAGAAGAGAGCACCAAATCTCATCATAGACGGTTGTGAGCCACCATGTGACTGCTGAGAATTGAACTCAGGGCCTCTGGAAGAGCAGCCAGTGCTCTTAACATCCAAGCCATCTTTCTAGGCCTTAAGACTTACTTTAAATAAGAACCCTCTTAATAATAGCTATTGTTACTATTTGACAGTTCTGTGGACAAATAATGTGACAATCAACAAGCACACTACTGAGGACATTCCTTGTGATTGAACTAGCAAGAGAAAACGGTACAGTTGTATGGTAAAGGATAAAGCCTCAGAATTTTTCTTTCTATTAAAGTACTTCCAATGATTCCCTTTCAAAGACATTAGTCAATCTATAGAAGTTGCTGGCAGTATGACAAGAATGGTGTGGTGTGGCAGTTACTGATTAGTAAATTGAACTCTCTCTACTACTAAACAAATGATTGCATGAAGACACTAACTTGGGCAAAGCATCCCTTATTCCTCTGGGATGAAGAACATCACTTCCTTGAGTTTGGGATAGACATTGAACTTCCATCAGCCCAAGTGCTTCCTCAGTCCTGCTGAGAGGCATAGACTACACACTGAAGCTGAAGTCAAGCTTTTCTACCTATTAGCTGTGGGTCTTAGGACAGTGCCACTAATCTTTGAGTTTGTTTTCACAAATGTAATAGAAAGGAGGATGAGGCCTTTACAAAGCTGTAAAGATGGTTCGTAATCCATGTGGAGGGAATGTTTAGCCTGGTTCATGTTGAACACTCAGTATTAGCTACTAATTAATCTAAAGGATACCAGTTCTCTAAAGGACACTTATAGTCAGACGAATACAAAGTTATGAATTCATGACTCTAGTCACTCCTTCATGCTAAAATGATATTGGCTTTCCCTCTACTCATGTCAGAGGAGCTTCAATCAACTTAGCTAAACTGTCAACTGGACAGAGCTACATAAAGTACTAAGATCTGACTAGAGTTCAGGTGCCCAGGAGAAAGAGTGCCTTTGATTCTCCAGATAAAAAGAAGGAAGCTCATTATGGAGGAGAGCTGCATTTGCCGAGGGCTTTGTCCAGATGTGGAATCTTAAAAGTGATCTCATGTCATTACCAGCAGCATTCTACAAATGATGAAAATGAACCTTAAGAAGTATATCATGGGGCCAGTAGGTGAGAAACTTGTGGGCAGGCTGCGCCACCACTGCTACCACCCACTGGACTTGGTTCCAACAAGACTCAGTCCACCACCCACCCCCACTGACCTCAACTTCCTGTCCTTGGCCAACCATTCCATGCAACATCAGTAGATCCCACAGGAATAAGCACCAACTACACCAATTTGAAGAACAGTTGGGTAAATGCCAGTGTAATACATTTAGTGACATAAAGTGCAATATGGCACCACCAGAACACAGTGGTCCTACAACAGCAAGACCTGAACATCTCAACTGAGATGAAGCAGGATAAAACAACCTTAAAGAAAATGTTATGAAGATGATAGAGGCCTTTAAAGAGAAAATGAAATATTCCCTTAAAGAAATCAAGGAAAAGACAAACACAAAATTGGAAGGAATCAATAAATCCCTTAAAGAAAGCCAAGAAAAAAATAATTAAACAGGTGAAGGAAACAGTTCAAAACTTGAATAGTGAGATAAAGGCAATAAAGAAAACACAAGACTAGGGAATTCTCAAAATGGAAAATCTGGTAAGCAAACAGGAACTACAGATTCAAGCATCTCCAGCATAATACAAGAGATAGAAAGGAGAATCTCAGGCATTGAAGATTCAATAGAAGAAATAGATTCATTGGTCAAAGAAAATGTCAAATTTTCTGAAAAATGCTTAATGCAGAACATCCAGGAGATCTGGGACACCATGAGAAGACCAAACCTAAGAATAATAGGGGTAGAAGAAGGAGAAGAATTCCAGCTCAAGGGCACAGAAAGTATATTCAACAAAATCATAGAAGAAAACTTTCCCAACCTAAAGAAGGACATGCCTATGAAGGTACAAGAAGCTTGCAGAACACCAAATAGACTGGACCAGAAAAAAAGTCCCCTCACCATATTATATAAAAAAATAATATTAAGAGCTGCAAAGAAAAAAGACCAAGTAACATATAAAGGTAGATCTATCAGAATTACACCTGACTTCTCAATGGGGATTGTAAAAGCTAAAAGGTCCTAAACAGAAGTTTTGCAGACACTAAGAGATCATGGATGCCAGTCCAGACTACAGTGCCCAGTAAAATTTTCAATCACCATAGATGGATAAAACAAGATAGTTCATGACAAAACCAGATTTAAACAATACCTATCCATAAATCTAGCCCTACAGAAAGTACTAGAAGGAAAAATCCAACCCAGGAAAGTTAGTTGCACCCATGAAACACGGGTAATAGATAATCTCACACCACCAAAACCAAATTAAGGGAAAAACACACAAACCACCACTACCACCAACAAAACCAAAAATATAACAGGAATTAATAATCACAGGTCATAACTATCCATTAATATCAATGGTCTCAATTCACCTATAAAAAGACACAGGCTAACAGAACAGATGCACAAACAAGATCCATCCTTCTGCATACAAGAAACACACCTTAACTTCAAAGACAGGCATTACGTCAGAGTAAAGCATTGTGAAAAAATTTCCAATCAAATGAACCTAAAAAGAAGCTTGTGTACCTATCCTAATTTCTAACAAAGTAGACTTCAAACTAAAATTAATCCAAAGAGATGAAGAAGGACATTTCATATTCATCACAGGAAAAATCCATCAAGGTGAAGTCTCAGTTCTGAACAGTTATGTCCTAAATATAAGGGCACCTGCATTTGTAAAAGAAACATTACTAAAACTTAAACCACACATCAAAACCAACACATTGATAGTATGGGACTTCAACACCCCACTCTCATCAGTGACAGATTGGTCAGACGGAAACTTAGCAGAGAAAAAAGGGAACTAACAGGTGTTATGTCTCAAATGGACTTAACATATATCTACAGAACATTTCACCCAAACACAAAAGAATATATCTTCTCAGCACCTCGTGGAACCTTCTCTAAAACTGACCACATACTTGGTCACTAAGCAAATCTTAACAAATACAAAAAAGTTGAATAATGCCTTGTATCATATTGGATTGCAATGGATTAAGGTAATAATTCAACAACAACACAAACTACAGAAAGCCTACAAACTCATGGAAACTAAACAACTCTTAACTGAATTACTAGTGGGTCAAGGAAGAAATAAACAAAGAAAGACTTCCTAGATTTTAGTGAGAAGGAATGTACAATATACCCAAACTTAGGGGGCAAACTGAAAGTAGTACTAAAGGAAAGTTCATAGCACTAAATGCCTACATAAAGAATTTGAAGAAATCTCACACTAGGGACTTAACAGCATTCATGAAAGCTCTAGAACAAAAAGAAGCAAACTCATCCAGGAGGAGCGATGGCAGGAAATAATCAAACTCAGGAAAATAGAAACAAAGAGAACAATACAAAGAATCAATGAAACAAAGAGTTGGTTTTTTGAGAAAATCAACAAGATAGACAAGTCTTTATCAAAACTAACCAAAAGGCAGAGAAAGACCATCCAAATTAACAAAATCAGAAATGAAAAGGGAGACATAACAACAGACACAGAGGAACACCAGAGAATCATTAGATCATCCTTCAAAAATCTGTACTCCACAAAACTGGAAAATCTAAAAGATATGGACAATTTTCTGGGTAGGTACAACATACCAAAATTAAATCAAGACCAAATAAATATTTAAATCAACCTATAAACTCTAAGGAAATAGAAGTAGTCATTAAAAGTTTCCCAACCAAAAAAAAGCCCAGGGCCAGATGGTTTCAGTGCAGATTTCTACCAGAATTTCAAAAAAGAGCTAATACCAATACTCCTCAAATTGTTCCACACAATAGAAACAGAAGGAACATTGCCAAACTCTTTCTATGAGGCTATAGCTACCAGATATCCAAACCACACAAAGATGCAACAAAGAAAGAGAATTACAGACTAATCTCCCTCATGAGCATTGATGCAAAAATACTCGATAAAACCCTGGCAAGCCGTATCCAAGAACACATTAAAAAAATCATCCACCATTATAAAGTAGTCTTTATCCCATAGATGCAGGTTGGTTCAATATATAAAAATCTGTCAATGTAATCCACCATATAACCAACCTGAAAGAAAAAAAAAAAAACATGATCATCACATTAGATGATGAAAAAGCCTTTGAGAAAATCTAATACCCTTTCATAATAATAATCTTGGAGAGATCAGGGGTATAAGGAACATAATAAAAGCAATATATAGCAAATCAACAGCCAACATCAAATTAAATGGAGAGAAACTCAAAGTAGTTCCACTAAAATCAGGAACAAGACAAGGCTGCCCACTCTCTCCATATCTATTCAACATAGTACTTCAAGGTCTAACAAGAGCAGTAAGACAGCAAAAGGAGATCAAGGGAATACAAATTGGAAAGGAAGAAGTCAAACTTTCGTTATTTGTGGATGATATGATTCTATACATAAGTGACCCCCAAAATTCTACCAGGTTACTCCTACAGCTGATAAACATCTTCAATAATGTGGCAGAATACATTTAACTAAAAAACTTAGTAGTCCTCTTGTATACAAATGATAAAAGGCTGAGAAAGAAATCAAAGAAACAAGACCCTTCACAAAAACCTCAAATAATATAAAATATCTTGGAGTAAATCTAACCAAACAAGTGAAAGACCTGTATGACAAGAACTTTAAGTCTTTGAAGAAAAAATTGAAGAAGATATGAGAAAATGGAAAGATCTCCCATGTTCATAGATAGGTAGGATTAACATAGTAAAAATGGCAACCCTACCAAAATCAATCTACAGATTCAACACAATTCCCAACAAATCCCAACACAATTTTTCACAGACCTTGTAAGAATAATACTCAACTTCATATGGAAAAACAAAAAAAATCCAGGATAGTTAAAACAATCCTGTATAATAAAGCAACTTCTGGAGGCATCCTCATCCCTGACCTCAAGCTCTAATATAGAGCTACAGTAATAAAAACAGCTTAGTATTGGCATAAAAACCAACACATGGATCAATGGAATCGAATTGAAGACCTTGACATAAATCCACACACCTATCAACACCTAATTTTTGACAAAGAAGCCAAAACTGCACAATGGAAAAAAAGAAAGCATCTTCAACAAATGGTGCTGGCATAACTGGACGTTAACATATAGAAGATTGCAAATACATCCATATCTATCATCATATACAAAACTCAAGTCCAAGTGGATTAAAGACTGCAATATAAATCCAGTTACACTGAACCTGATAGAAGAGAAAGCGGGAAATAGCCTTGAACACATTAGCACAGGAGCCCACTTCCTAAATATAACACCAGTAGCGCAGACACTAAGATAGACAATAAATGGGACCTCTTGAAACTGAAAAGCTTCTATAAGGCAAAGAACGTGGTCAATAAGACAAAACAGCAGCCTACAGAGTGGTAAAAGACCTTCACCAACCCCACATCTGACAGAGGGCTGATCTCCAAAATATATAAAGAACTCAAGAAACTAGGCAACACAACACTAAATAATCCAATTAAAAAGTGAGGTATCGATCTAAAGAGAGAATTCTCAACAGAACAATCTCAAATGGCTGAAAGAATTTAAGGAATTGCTCATCATCCTTAGTTATCAGGGAAATGCAAATCAAACAACTCTGAGATAGCATCTTACACCTGTCAGAATGGCTAAGATAAAAAACACTGATAACAGCTTATGGTGGAGAGGATGTGGACTAATGGGAACACTCCTCCACTGTTGATGGGAGTGCAAACTTGTACAGCTACTTTGGAAATCAATATGGTGGTTTCTCAGAAAAATGGGAATCAATCTATACCATTCCTGGGCATATATCCAAAGGATGCTCCATCATACCACAAGGACACTTGTTCAACTATGTTCATAGAAGCATTATTCATAATAGCCAGAACCTGGAAACAACCTAGATGCCCCTCAAGTGAAGAATGGATAAGGAAAATGTGGTATATTTACATAATGGAGTATTACTCAGCTGTAAAAAACAATGACCTCGTGAAATTTGCAGGCAAATGGATGGAACTAGAAAAAAACCATTCTGATTGAGTAACCCAGACCCAGAAAGATAAGCATGGTATGTACTTACTCATAAATGGGTGTTAGGAGTAAAGTACATGATAATTAACCTACAATCAACACCCCCAGAGAGGATAGATAACAAAGAGATCCCAAAAAGTGATGCATGGATTTCCCTGGAAAGGGGAAATAGAAGAGATCTCTTGGGTAAACTGGGGTGGGGATGGGGAGATGGGGGATGGGAACTTGAGAGAGCAGGTTGGATGGGCTGGGCATGGGAGGCAGGTTGGGGGCAGTACAGAGGAGGGGGAGAGTAACTAAAGAGAAGTGTTGATGGGGGGGCATTTCAGGAATCCACAAGGATAACCCCAGCTAAGACTCCTAGCAATAGTGGAGAGGGTGCCTGAATTGGCCATCTACTGTAATCAGATTGGTGACTATCCTGATTGTCATTAGAGAGCCTTTATCTAGTAAGTGATGGAAGCAGATGTAGAGATCCACAGATAAGCTCTGGGCTGAGCTCTGGGATTCCTGCTCTCTTGGGAGCAGGAGGAGAAATTATAGGAGCCAGGATTGTCAAGGTCATGGTTGGGGAACCCACAGAGACAGCTGACTGAGCTCATGGGAGTTCATGGACCCTGGACCAACGGTTGGGGAGCCTACATGGGACAGACCTAGGCCCTGTGTATGTGTGTGACAGCTGTGTAGCCTGGTCTATTTGTAAGGCTCCTAGCAGTGAGATCAGGGCCTGCCCTTGGTGCTTAGCTGGCTTTTGGGAACCTGTTCCCCATGCTGGATTACCTTGCCCAGCCTTTATGCAGAGGGGAGGATCTTGGTTCTATTTCAACTTGATATGTTCAAGCTCATGGGAGGCTTGTCCCTTTCTGAATGGAGAGGGAGGAGGAGGAGTAGATGGGGAGGGTGGTAGATGGGAGTCAGGGGGAAGGGAATGGGAGGAGAAGAGGGAGAGGAAAGTGTGGTCGGTATGTAAAATAAATGAAAAAATGTTAATTAAACAAAATAAAATTTAAAAAGAAGTATATTGTTTAAGGTTGAATTTCATGTATTAACTGCAAGTTTGGTTACAGTGCTCTCCTACTATCCTCCATGGCTTCATTTCAAGATAAGCATGAAAAGAAGTATCTAGACTAGGTTCTGAGCTGGCCCAATCTAATACCTAGACAATGTGTCTTCCACTAATAAACCCCCAGAGCCAATAGGGCTAATGAAAGTGCCCTTTGACAAAGCTCCTGAGTTTGCTGAGGTGCTTCAGAGTCACGGTGAGGTGTGGGTCGATCATCATGGTAGCCATGGAACCAGCCAGACACTGCCTTCTACTCTGAACCATCCCTTATACCCAGCTTACAAATTTCTTAATAGTTTTTACTTAAGAGCAGTAAAAATGACTGTAACAAAACTTGGACAAATACAGATAGTAATTCGTAGCTGTAGGAGAGGTGAGGTGTAGATGTCAAAATTGGGGCGAGTGGAGCAAACAGATTAGACATTTGTGTTCCAAGAAGCGGAATCAAACTCTTCCATTAGACACCTCAGATCCAATCCACAGAAAATTCATTCCACACATCATAAGGCTCAAGAAATGTCTCACAAAAACAGTTACCTGGTTTATATGAATTTGAAGGACCTGCCAGTACTTCATGTCTAAACTGGTAAGGTGATTTAATCTAAACTCCAGTCTTGCCCTGTTGTTGATTTTTAAAATGCCAGACACTCAACAATCCTGACTAACACAAAGAATGCGGAAAGTATTAAGTAAGGATCAGAGATCCACGAATACATTATTTATTCTAACTCATATGTGTCTACTAGTCTGGTGATAAATACACATACACATGTGCAAACACACACACACACACACACACACACACACACACAATATAGGCTGTGATGGGCTATGTGTAGCCCAATTGTAGGAGATGGAATAAGGCTCCAATTGTGGATAAGAATTTCCTGATATGTAATTGGATCTGTCTGTGAGGACTGATGTGGCCTCCCTCACATTCCATAGAGCACTAAATTTGAGGGTCAGACCCAGATTCCTGCTTAGAAATGTCTCATAAACATCCCTGGGGAACAGAATGCTATTTGTAAAGTTTTCCAATCACTGTGATGTAAACATTCTTCTCATGTCTGATTTGCAATGTCCATCTTGATATCATCTGGTGCATAAAATTCCTGCAAGTTTAAAAAAAATGGTTTCTGTAAATGGGTAGGGGCTGGTCCAACCTATCACTGTCAGGATTTTGTGGCTTCCTTCTTCACCTCTGTGTGGGGAACTGTAATGACTGCAATCCACTTGAAGCTTGGAGTGGGCATTATAGAGCCTGTCTACTTGTGCGACTTACAGTCTTGGTTCCTTGTGCTTTGCTTGCTTCTGTTGATTTGGAGAGCTCTAGTCTCTGTAAAAAAGAAAATGTTTGCCTTATATGCATTTCTGTCTGCTATTCCATGTATACTTCTGCAAAGGCTCGTATTCTCCTGTGCCATGTACTACTAACGTAAACTATGATGTCGAGTGGGTTCCCATTTTTCTACCCTGCAGCTATAACAGAACTGTTCTAACAACTTTCCTGCCTTTGGGCTCATGCCTTTGGTTCTGCCACTGACAAGCTGTATGTCATTTGTCTAGAGATCACTTGCTTGTTTTTATCCTATCTGAAGAAAATAATAGTTTCTCATAGGGCTTCTGTATTAACTGAAGTAAGGTGTGGAACTGATGCAGTGAAATTGCCCACAGATGAACAGTCCCTCGACGTTAGTTTTGTTGACTGTAAGTACGAGATAGGTGCTGAAAGCCCTGCAAATGACTGTATCTTAACAGGAGTGCAGGTTTATGGCTGCTATTCAGATGGCTAATCTCAATCATTGATTTAATTAGTTTTGGTAACCCTAGCCCAGGGAATTAATGAGGCACATGCTTAGGCATTTACAGTGAGGATTAACCAAAGGGATATGTCCTGAATGTGGGCAGCATCATCCTATGTGCTGGGATCTCAAACTGAATAACAAAGAGAAAACTAGATAACTACCAGAATTCATCTCTCTGCTTCTCAATCTGCCCAGAGAGCTGAGCAAACAGCCTCATGTTCCTGGCACCATGCTTGGCCAGGCGTGATGGACTGCAGGCAAACACACCTTACCCTCAGCTACATCCTGCCAGGTGTTTCATAACAGCATCGAGAAAATCAACAATGCAGCCATTTTTAGTGATGTTTTCAAAGAGGATGAGGAAGAGGCTTTAGAATGATGGTGGCGTGGGGGTGGGGGGTGGGGGTGGGGAGGGAGATACAGAGAAAAAGCATGTGTGTGAGAGAAACAGACGAGAAATAGAGGGATGTAGAGAGGGAGAGAAGAACAGAAAGAGGAAGCGAAGAGCGGGAGAAGGAGCAGCAGCAGAAAGAGAAGAGGAAGGAAGCAGAAGTGGAGAGAAAGGGAAAGGAAACGGAGCTGAGAGACGCGCTTTGGCATTCTTCCTTAAGTGACAAGAAATACGATGATTCCTGCTTTTCAGTCCTTGTCCTACCGTATTGCTTGGCAGAGCAACCCTGCCACAAGGATTGGGACCTTTGCTCTAAATAAGCTGCTGGGAAACGCTGTTCCTGCTCGGCATTCTGGAGTCATTCCTGCGGCTTTTCAGCAATTGCACTGAAAAGACTCTGCTCTGCAAATTTCATTAAGATTCATCAAGGACACCTTTTATAGATCATTAATGAAAGCATTGCAGAGAGCAGAGCCCAGTGTCAACTCTGGCATCTCCTCAGCTATTAAGGATCCCAAGAATAGACCCGGGGTATGTCAGAAGGGTCCATCTGGAGCCACTTTTCAATCTATGTAATAGAAACTATTATCTAAACCTATTTTAATTAATTGACTTTTATGAACAGACGTGCATAAGATGGCACTGAATGCTTCATTAGAAATAAAGTTGCATTCATCCCCTATCCCCCACCATTAACTACCTAAGTGCTTGTTTCTAAGTCAAGTGTTTTCAATGGAATGTGCTTGCTATGAGGTTATTTTGCCTGGGGTTTATTCTCATGTTATTCTTGGATATTTGCTGATTTTTTTCCATTAATATCAGCTCTGCTATTTTTTCAGGAATGGGTATGAGGTCTCCTAAGATATTCATTGATCTTTTATGTATTGATGGCAGATTCTGTGTGTTGGGAGCAATATATGTAGTGCTGAGAGGCAGAAATCATATTGGTTATGACTATGGATGGCTCCAGATTGGCAGTCTTGTGCTGCCACTGACGAGTTGTGTGACTCTGAGTCATTATCTGACCGCTGTGTGTACCATTTCCCTCACTTGCCAAGGGGAACTTATTTCTGGGGCATCTGTTGGTTGGTATGAGGCCATTCAGCAGATCTAGCTATCTGTGGCTGACACTGATTCTGACAGTAGCTCTGACTACCAGTGCATACTGTAGCCACATAGAGTGCGTCAATAGTTTACCTGCCACCCCCACTTAACTCCTAGGGTTTTCATCAAGATGTAAGGGACTAATATACACAAAACCTTTTCCTCAGTGCCCAATATACCCTAAGGGTTCAATAAACTCAAGTAACTGTCATTATTTTAAAGGCATTGGCTAGAAGGCATGATAAAGAATAGCTTTTGTAACTGTGTTAAGGGATATTTTCTACCACCCAACTGAGGCCCATCTGCAAGGGTCTATTAGAAGTATTTCTACGGTGCTGGACAAATTGCTCAGCAGTTAAGAGTGCATACATAGAAGACTCAAGATCAGTTCCCAGCCCCCATATTAGAACTGCCTATAATTCCAACTACTGAACACCTGACTACTTCTAGATGTCTTGAGTACCTTTACTCAAAGGTGCATATCCTCCACACATATAATTTAAAATAGAACAAATGTTAAAAGTGTTTCTGTCATGACAACATCACCTATTTACCTATTTGAGGTTTTAAAGAAACACTCCTATTGGAATCCATTGATCTCTATTTTGCATGGCAGGCCATGGGGTTCTAAGTTAAGCCACCATCTATGGCCACACATCTAGTAAGAGGCAGAGATGGGGACAGATGGAGTCTGCTGCTACAAATCCAGAACTATCCACCTCATAAAACATATACCCTGTAAATCACTTCTCTTTTAAGGAATATTCATCACAATCACATCTAGCAACAAACTGTACCTTTAATGCAATGGAATCCCAACCAAAATTCCCAGAATAATGTCAACTAAAATATAATTATAATATCATGGCAGACATTTAAATATTGTCCCTTAGTTAACATCTGAGGTTCCAGCTTCTAGTATTTCCAGTCTTTTCTATTATTTCACAGCAATTTCCTATGTCAGGTTCTTCTTGCTCCTAAACTGGTAGAAAAGCATCTCTCAATGGTTTTCTTCACCCAGACTCAACTAGTGAGAAAGTTATTCATATCCACAGACACTTTTTGATGTCTGTTCTGGCTCTGTCATTTTTCCACAGTGCCTGTGACTTCACATTGTTTGCAGGATACAACCTAATGTCTTTTGTAGTAATTCCATTGTTGAGTTTAGAATGCTGGTGATCACTAAGGTCCTCTTCATTGCTTAACAGGCTCATCAATATATACATAACCATATAGGACATATATGCATATACACTCTCACATGCGAACATGCCACATGTGTGCATATGTCTATATATATACACATATATGACATACACATGCATACACATACATACAAACCTACAGCTTTTTACCATTCTTGATGGTTATAATGGCTTATTCTTCATTCATCTGTCTCCAAAGAGGAGAAAATCTTTTTGATTTGTTTGTTTGTTTTGTTAAAAAGATCTACTATGCAGATACCTCAGTAAAGGCAGATGAAAGAGGAAATGGTTTTTCTTAATTTTTTTCACCAGTCAAAATTTATAGTGACACATTTTGATTACATGTGTAAGAAAAAAAGTGAGTATTATCTGCCAATAAAAACACAGTACCAAAAAAAAAAAAAACCAGGACCAATTTCCTTCTAAACATGAGTTTAAGGAGAAAAATCGGCCATACACTGAATGGATAGGGTCAACAGAAAGTTGAATTGGAGGTTGTTTTATGTGCACCAACTCCAGAAACCCATTTATTGGAGAATGTTTCAGAGAAGAGAACTACTTCTGAATGATACTCCTCCAAAATAATCCTGCATCAGGGATATAGTCTGGGGATACCGAGAACCCAAGAAGGCTCTTCTAACCACATGTGCACACATCTCTCACCACCACTATCCCACCTTCTAGAGACACTGTGGGACACAGGGTGGCAGCCTTAGCTTGGGTAGATGGAGAGAACAGGTAACAAGGTGGTTTAGATCAAGGGTACAAAGTCATAGTTCTCTCTTCAGTGGTTTCTAACAAGATTGCAAAGAGTTAGGGAAATTGAAACTGTGGAGCTCTTGCCTTCCTGGCTCTGAGTACTTGTTTTTGTTGTTATTATTATCATTATTATAATATTGTTTGTGTGTTATGTGTGAGTGTAGGCACATAGTGCCACAGTGCATGTTTGGAGGTCAGATTACAGCTTCATGGAGCTGTGTCTCTCATTCATCTTTATGTGGGTTCTGGGAATTGAACTCAGATCACCAGGCTGCAAGATAGCACCTTTAGCCACTGAGATATTTAGCCAGTTCTCCCTCAGTTACTTATGTTTTGGCTCTTGCCTGCTGTGAATGTTTAAAATCAGTTTTACTATATGTTACTTTTTGTTTTCATTAACAGACAATATTGTATGTACTTACTTACTGTACACAACATTGCTTTTATGTACACATCATGGAATGATTAAACCCAGCTAACTGGCATGTTTTTTTTTTATGTAGTTTTCATTTTTGTCATAAGGAAACTAAGCATTTTTCAAGAATACAATGTATAATTGACTGCAGTCACAGTGATGCACAAGGCCTTTTAGGATTATTCCTAAATCTGAAAATTTCCACCCTTGAACTATAACTTTCCAATGGTTACTCTCTTCTCTGCTTCTGGGAAATCAGCTTGATCAGATAATGCATTAATGAGATCCTACAGCATTTGTCTTTTGATTCCTGGGTTATTGCACCCAATATAATGTCTTCCAGACTTATCCATGTTGTTAAAAATTACAGAAAGTCCCTTTTTTTATAGCTGATTAGTCAATCTCTATTGGGATGAGTATTCTGAGGTAGAGCAAAGCAAATGCATTATGTGCAAGTGGTGGTTGGTAAAGAGTAATCATCTCATCATAAAGCTAGTAACTTGGATTCTCTCTTACACACACTGAAGTGTGAATATTTTCAGCAGCCATCTCCCAGACTGAAATATTTGTCAGTAGGAGTGAGATTCTAGAAGCCTAAGCCAATTACAACAAAGGCTTGCCTAAATCCAGCATTCCTGTTCCTTCTTCTGTGCCACGGTTTCTTGTTAACTGAAGAATTAATGCTGGACCTCAAGTCTCCTACGTTATAATCAAGGAGTTCTTTGGGTATTAATAGGCTCTGAGTCATGCAGTTAAAAAATATGCAACCAATGTGTCTTATCCTAAGGAAGTAGAAGTGGTACTTAATAAATGAACGAAAGAAAATGCCCTTGAATCATTTGAACTTATCTAAGTTTTTGCTTCTCATTGTCCAACTCCAAAGCTCCAGAAAGACCTTAAATTGCCATTAAAAGGGCCAGGAACAAGGTTCTCTGAAGAAAGAGAAATGAGCATGACCTGAGGCTGCTCAGTTCTTTTGCAATGCCATCTTTACAGCATGTCTTCAGCTTAAGATCAAAATAGAAAGTCTCATGGAACGTCAGCAGTATTTTTTACTGTTTGGTTGTGAGTCTTATGGAGGTATAAGTCACAGATTTTCAAAACCAATAGAGACTTTAGGGGTGTCTGGTCTGGCTTCTTCACTTTACAGTCAATAAACCCAAGTGGTCTTTGTATAGTCATGCAGAGCAAAGGCTTAAAGAAAATACATGGGTTTCCAGGGTTTGACACAAGTCTGACATACAGAAGTGCTCCATAAACCTTTGCTTACAGAGTTATTGGCTGGCTGACAGGATAAGCATCATATATCTGCTTGGTTGTGGAGATCTCTATTTCCCTAGGTGTCTGTCCCATTGCCTCTCTTAAGACCTATTAAAATATCAGAATTGGTCTTTGTTTTCAGGCCAAAAATCTCAAGTCTCCAAATGAACAGTTAGTCCGACTTAAAGGAAACTTGGGTTGAAGCCTATATGCTCATCTTTCCAGTCTTTAAGGGTGGGAACTTTTGCAGAACAGAGGACAGAGAACAAACAAAGTTGACATCTGTAGCCTCTCTGCCTACCTGGAACAGTGGAGACTCCAGTTTCTATCATGAATCTCATAACGAAATACTATACACTGTTATTTTACCTCACGACCCCTCTATCCCTATTCTCAACATTATGGGCAAACTTAAAAAGTTCCTTAAAATTGATCATAATCACTGTTAAACTTTTGAGTTGTTATCAAAGACTGTTTGGAGGGAAGGTAGATGGAATTAAAAATCAAGTGGCAATTTTATAATTTTCTTTATTTGAACAAAGATCTTCTTTTATTTTTAATTATGTGTATATGTGTGTATGTCTGTGATCATGTCTGTGTCAGTGTGTGTACTCGTGTGTTGGGGGTGGGGTGGTACCAGTGCCTGAGGAGGCCAGGAGAGGTTGTCCTCTGGAGTTGGAGCTACGGGCGGTTGTGAGAAGCCCAACGTGAGTGCCATGAAAACTGACCTCTGGTCCTCTGCAAAAATAGTTTGCATTCATAACCATGGAGCCATCTCTCCAGCCCTTCATACAATTTTCTTACAGTGTGATACATGACATGGAAGGTAAGCTACTGCCATGATGACCATGTGGTTTCTGCTGATGGAAAAATATTGAAGAGATTTAGAAGAATTCTAGTTTCTTTACTTCTCACTGGCATAGCGATATGGTAGCTTTCATGAAGTCCTGGATGTATATAGGATTCTTCTGCAGAATTTTTATGAATCTACCTCTACCACTGAGCTGGTCATCCTAGAAGATAAAGCAGTGAACTATGGCAGGGCCAGTGAGCATGGCCAGATATTAGAATGATATTGGATGTGGCACCAAAAGAGAACCAAGGTATCTAGAATTTCTTAACTCCTGATCCTCAAACTCCTTCCCTTTAAAACAAAAGAGTGAAAATATAACACTGCCCAGAAAAGGAAGGAATCGTAGATTTGGCCTGAAGTCACTTAGACCCAAGGCTTCTGTGTCTGTCTCCCCTGATTGTCCACCGCCTTGTGCCCCAGCACCTGGTCTTGTAGGCTCCTTTAACTCTTTGTTGGAAGATGTGTTCTACCAGTTGCATGTGCTAGTCCCTGATTTGCAGAGCCCAGCAGAAATGCCTGCAGCCTACCAAGAGCACAGAGGCCATCTTTGTCATTTAACTGACTTTCAAAAGTAATGCCCTCATCACCAGGAGCTTATCAAAGCATTTGTTTAAAAAAAATGCCTTTTCTTCCCAGGGAAATTTCTTGCCAGCTTTTGGGAGAATATGGATTTGTTATCCCCTTCCTTTGGGAAGGTAGAGTTGTCTATGGAATCTCTTATATTAATCCAGGTGGGTCTTCCCAGTGAGAAGGTCTAAGCTTTGGAGTTACATTTTGACAAACTCTCTTTATACTGGTTTTGCTTGGTGTACTCTAATTCTAACTTGAAAACTCTATCTCCCTAAATGCAGTGGTTTTTCCAGACTTGCTGTACTACATTTCATTGGAGCATTTGGGTGTCATTCAAATATACATTCACACACACACACACACACACACACACACACACACACACACGTCCCCTCTCTCTTTCTTTCCAATGTTGTGCAAGAATATAGTATCTAGAGGCTCTGTAACCATCTTAGAATTTTGACACGGATGAACTTTTATCCCAAAGCCATACAGTTTAATTCTACAATCCTCAAATCTCCAAACTCCTTCCCTTAACTAGAACTCTAAACAAGTGGGTTGACAAAAGTTAAAAGTACTTGCAGCACGCACAAGAAGCCAATGTTTGTTGACCTGAAGATACATTTGCATCAAGGTCCCGTGGGCTCTGGCATACACCCATTGACAGACCATCACCACTCTTTTTACTCCAGGCCTCAGTGGTTGCAGCACATCCTGATTTGCATAGTCATCTGTCTCCTTTTCAGAGCTCCCCACTCTACCTCCAGCATCCTGCTGATGTCTATGCAGAATATATTTCAAGCAACAGCTCATACTTCTCCACCCTGGGCATCTCCACGATAGCAGATGGATTAACTGGTCTTCCTTTTAACCTCCCCAAATCCTGTGTTTTATTCAGAGTTTATTGTACTGCAGTAAAATTGTGTGTGCATTGCCTATCTCCCCTGCTCTGCTCTCTGAAGAGGATTTACTCATCTTTTCAACCTCACTGTATCCCCATGAGAACATCTGTGATCAGAGTTCCTACATAACTGACTGAATGTGAAATGATACCATGACATCAGGAGACCAGCAGACCCATTAGCTTCTATGGGAGAATCAACAGATATTCAGGTTTTGTGAAATAAGGTAAGCTTTTAACCACACTCCAAAATTTTCAGCAAAGGATAAATGGGGCCGCATGTCTTCTCACGCACAGTGAGGCCTCAAGCACCACAGAGGAGATTACAAGTTACCTGATGGTTTTGATCATGCTGAGGCCCATTTCAACACAGCAATGGGCATGGTCCTGGCGGGGCTCGGGCAGTCCAGACACACAGTAGTAGCAGTCCCCCAGGATTTTAATGCGAAGACAGTGATGCTCCTAAAAGAAACAGAGTGGTAGGGAAAGGACTGTGTCATCAGGAGGACCAGTTCTTCAGAAAGCTCAAGGAAAGATGCAAGGATGTCAAGTATCTGTACTTCAGAGTCAGGAATCCCCCACCTTCGGAACATCCTTCTGCTGTACCTATAGTTTATATCTGAAATGGTCTGCAAAGCCCTGGGCTTAGGCCACAGCTTGGCGTTTTTGTGAGGTGGTGGGAACTTGAAGAGGTACAGGGTAGTGGAATGATCTTCTAGTCCCTAGGTGGGTATACTCTTGATGTGGGACCACACTACCATGACCTCTTTCTGCTTCCCAGCCACCATGAGGTTAGTGGTTTGCTATGTCACCACAGACCAAAGCAGCAGGACAAGCAATTATTGTTTGAAACTCAAAACTGTGGTAAAATAATTATTTTCCTTATAAATTAATCAATCACCACAGGTATTGTGTTATAGTAAGGGAACACTGACTGACACTATTTCTTTGGATGAATGGTTGGAGTTGAGTAACCTCTTACAGACCTTCTAGAGCTGAGTCCTAGGGACCTATGACTTCATGGGTAGGAGGATCACCTTTGAAAGCAGGGTCTCAGGGCTAAACAGAGGAGGTGTAAACAGAAAGGGCCCCACTGAGCTGGAAGCTCAGTAGACACTTAAAATACCAAGAAGAAGCATGCTGATTTCCTAATCTAAGCATTTTGGTAACCATTGAATACTATTTAAATACCATCAGGTAGAATAAGAACTTGAACCACCTCTGATGCTTATCTGACTGAGTCAGATTTCCAGAACCTTTCTAACTGCCCAAGTAGGCACAGAGGCATCCTGTAAGATTCAGTGCCATGCACACTCCCTGATCCCAGGTAATTTTAGGAGTTTGTGGTTCTTGTCTATTGGCTGTTCAATGTAGTTGCTTTTTCATTAGAGAGCTATTGATGAAGTAGTTTGATCAGTAAGAGGAGATGAGGATCTTTAATTTCTTCTTGAATCTCTAGAATATCGAGAATGAACTTAGAGATTACCTTGCCCACTGATGCTGGTATCTAGGCCTGTGAGCCCACAGGACCATTATTCAAAGACATCAAAGGGCTTGGGAGATTGTCACAGGGCACGTTTTCCCAACAAAATTTGTCAAGGAACTATAAGAAACTTGTCAACAACCACCAAAAACAATAATGAGAATTCTTTCAGCTGGCAGCCTTGTCATAATACAAAACTTACAAAAATTTGCCCAAGAACTAAAAAGAAAAAATCCATTAACCAACACCCAAACAACAATGGAAATACTATCAGCCAGACTTGGAGTTGAACACCTGTAATCTTAGCACTCAGGAGATGGAGGCAGGAGAATCAGGATTTCAAGGCCATCCTTCTCTGCGTACTGAATTGGAGAATAGTATGGCATAATTTGGACCACATCTCAAAAAGCCAAAAAAACAAGATGAGGAGGAAGAGGAGGAGGAAGAGGAAGATGAGGAAGAGGAAGAAAAGGAAGAAGAGAGGATATTATCTAATAGCCTCATTTAAAAAAAAAAACAAGGATTTTCCATATCTTAAACTAGAAAGATTTAATTCTAAAGAAAATACCTAAATAAATTAAGCATGATAAAAGTCACAATTTTGCTCTTATCTTTATTGCCACTCTTTTTCCAAGCTCATGCCCATAAGCTAAAATTTCTCAGTTTGAAAATCTAGATTCTGCATGTGAGAGAGAAAACACAGTATTTGGGTTTTTTGGTGAGTCTGTCTTGTTTTGTTTAACATAATGAACTCCAGTTCCATCCATTTTCCTCCAAATGTCATGGTTTCATTATTGTTTACAGCCAAATAAACTTCCACTGTGTTTGTGCCTCAGTCCTTCTCTCTCTCTCTCTCTCTCTCTCTCTCTCTCTCTCTCTCTCTCTCTCTCTCTCTCTCCTCTATCCCTCCCTCTCTGTCTCTGAATGTTTTCCCCATTTTTGCCTGTGAAGGCAACTAAATGCCAATATTTTAATCCCTTACTTTGATTTGCAGAAGACTGAGGCCAGAAGGAAAGGGCTGTTGATTTCAGGCATGAACAATCACTTGAGGGAGGGCATGGTGTGTATGACTCAGGCTGGTGAGAATCTACTGCTACCAACCTGAGGTATAGAGCCAGCCTCCTTGTTGGCTATGGTGAGGAATGAAGGAAAGAGATTGGGCAGGATATGCTTTGGTCTAAGAATATGTATTGTCTGTATTACTGGCAGGCTTGCTAGCCTCATCACCTTGGATAACATCCTGAAAACACTGATAAGTGAGTTTTATTTCTATATATATGACAAGGACAAAAGAATGCACCTTGTTCTTAATGTGTAAGAGAGGAAACATGGCTCTTAGCAGTGTCAATGACAGCTGATGCCTGGGAGGAGCTTTCTCTGTGTTCAACACGCTGCTTCGTATCTTTCACTTTGAGCCTCACACACACAGGACAAGTAGCTGTCACCTCTGCTCTATTTGTAGGAAAGACATAGGATGAAACATATAGAAAATCCCCCAGATCAGAGATGAACTGGCTCAGTCTTCCCCTCAGCAAGTGTGCTGCTCAACAACTCCCAGTCAGTCATATCCCCATGTATACTGAAATGACAATGTTTTGGAAAAGCTAAGCGAGGAAAGGATGGGATAGTAAGCACAAAGCACGCACCACATGCCAAAGGTGTGTTACACTCATCCCGTTCATTTCAAATCATCTTTACAACTGCCTTCTGAGCTGTGACTCACATGGATGATCTTCAGGCTTCAGGAGGCAAAGCCCATGCCACTGTTAAGAGATAGGCAGGGAATTCAAGCCTATGACTGTCCGACTCTGGAGCTCAGTGAATGTTCTCCAGTAAATTCCAAGAATTATAGGACAGTACAGAATGGCAGATCCCCTGACAAAAATATATTTTGAGAAAAGATCGCATAAAATGACTTAATACCCCTTTGGGGAAGACACTGAACAATATTCACTTCTGGGGTCCATTTTTTTTGTAAACAAGAAGTAAAGCCGTCAGCTTTCTTCAAAATCTATAGACTCTAAGTAAATGGGAATATCTCATTTATCTATCTATCTATCTATCTATCTATCTATCTATCTATCTATTTATCTATCATCTATTTATGTATCCATTCATTATCTATCATCTATTTGTGTGTATATATGCATATTTTATATACAAAATAAAATATATAGCATATGGTATATATTTCATACATATGTGTATAAAAGGAAATATGCTAATGTGCACACATCTATATCTATATCTATATCTATCTATCTATCTATCTATCTATCTATCTATCTATCTATCTATATGAAAAATGACTGACTCCTTATCTGCCAAGTTCTGCCAGTTTTCAGACACATTTTTCTTAACATGTTTGATGAGCTGTCAGAGGACTTCATCAAATGTTCCAAATAAATTCTATCAGAAATTGCTTTAAAAGCTCACACTAGAGAAGACAGGCTGCTTTGGAAAACGATGCTTAAAAAGTAAAGTAGGATAAGGTCCATCTTCCATTTAAAGTCAGTCTTATTATAATCCTTCCTTCCCATCTCAATTGGCTTAATATCATAAAGATCTTGAAAATCCAGAGTTGATTAAATTACGTATGTAGATAGTAGATGACAATTGGGGAATACGTATCAAAGATAGTTATACATTTTTGGAAGGAGTTAAAATTTTAGAAGTATATACAGTGCTATTATATATTTGATGTTTTGGTTATATTAAAAACAAGTGTTTATTTGAGTTACAGAAAAAAAACAGTGCAAAATGAAAAAATTCTCAAAACTAATGTACTTTAAAAATAGACATAAAAATCATGACAAACTAACAATATTTTGTGTAATTTTATCTTATTGGAATCAGAGAGTGATGTGTGAATATATTGTCCTAGTAAAACATAAACTATAGAAAAAGCTAAAGTCCCTTTGGATACCCATTTTCTGTCACACACCCAGTGCCTTGGGAGCCCGACTTGCAGCAATCTTTAGAGGGCAGGTGCATAGGTACACATATGCTCTGTGTTTTATGATCTTTGTCATGAATTTATCACACCATGTTTGGAGGTATAAACTTGATTTTTTTCCCTATATAATGTTTTGTCAAATCATAGAGATGCCATCTCATTAGAAATTGATTGATCAGCTCTCCACAGTGTTTTTCCTTATTGTTAAAAGACTGATGTTGCTTCCCATTTTGGCAGAAGTTTAAGAAAGGTTTAAGATCCTAATGATGCCATTGGTATTACAATATAACATCCTTTCTTCATAGTGTTGGTATACTCATATATACTTTTCCTCTGTTCCTACTTTGAATGAGGAAAAGTTAGGTAAGGGGTTTGTTATTTTAAAAGATCAGATACTAGAATTACCAAACTTTGTCGATTGCAATATCAACAGTTCAAACACTCTAAGCCTAGCAGCTTGAACCTTAAGGGCACTGTAGAATACACACTAAATGGAACTTTCATGGCCAACTTGAAAGGAATCCCTGCATTTCGATAATGCAGTGAAACAATGGGGGCAGTGTAAGGTGCTTGGTGAGGTAGGTTCTCTTGGATGTCTCTGTGACTCAAATCCAAGAGAAAATACCAACAGATGGCAACTTGAGTCTTATAGAACTCCAGAAGACATAAGATAAATGCAAGCTCAATGCCCTTTTATATAACAGCAGAACCTGGAACCCAACGAGGCAGGGACTTGCCTAAGGCAGAGGACAGAAATAGTCGAAGGGAAGTTTCCTTATTTCAAAGCAAGTAGAATCGTTTTCACTGGCAGAGTTTGTCAAACTCGTCAGGCAAGGTGCCGAGGCCCTCAAGGTGTGGGAAGGGGAAAGATGGCTGACTGGAAGTTACAGACCATGAATATGAGTGGTTTTGTTAATGGAACTCAGCTGAGACGCCACATGTGTTACTTAATTTATCCTTCATTTTGATTTTGTTAGGAAACGGAGACTCAAGAGAGATTGCCAACCAGGGAATATTCAAACCGAGCCTATGCCTGCATCTCATCTTTCAAGGCATCCTGTATGCGTAGAGATACCTTAGTGTTTCATCCTCTTTTCCCTAATATGCCTGAGGTTGGTAGTAAGGAGCCTCTCCTGGTCTGCACTTGAGTCATAAATCATAAGTATGAATAGCTCTGGATTACTTACTTCTTTGACTCTTGGTCTCTTTGTGTATAAGGCAGGAACAATAAGGACTTCCTTTCAGGCTGGTTGTGAGAACACTATAACTTAATCTGAGGAAAAACATTCTTTCCACCAGAGAAAACAATCACTCGGCAATGGTGGTTTATGAATGGTTAATGTTCTTACAAAAGTTGGTAAGTTCATTTCATGATACTCATTTTTGGTGCGTGTATGTGTTGATGTTTGAGTGTGTGCACATGTGTGTGCATGCATGTGGAGGCCAGAGGTCAGTCTTGAGTCTTCCTTAGTTTACTCATGCATATATTGAGACAGGGTCTCTCACTGAGCCCAGAATTCACCAACTCAGTTAGGGCAGTTGACCAGCAAGCTCCAAAGAGCCACTTGTCTTGATTTCATCAGTGCTGGGATTATAAGTGCACACTGCTATTCCTAGCTTTTAAATGTGAGTGCTGGGGACCAAACTCAGGTCCCCACACTTGAATGGTGAGCACGTTATCAACTGAGCCACCTCCCCAGCCTCATTTCTTTAGAATCTTTTAATCAGATGCATGCCTTAGATAATAGTCTATGGCTTCCTGCCTTCTTGGGTAATTGGCTGGCTATATATCCCCTATTTGCCCCCTCTTCCCCACTGCATATAAAATCACTAGGGTGAGAAGCCCAGGCTATGAAACAAAGTTCACACTTCTTAAAATGCTGCCCTTTTCCCTCGATTATTTGCTTCTCCTTTGTTCTTGAAGCTCACCTGTGACCAGCCTCTCCATGTCATTTGTGCTCTAGCAGTCTTGAATTTCTCAGAACTCCCTGAGGAAGCAGGGTGCTTTCACACTTCTTGCCTTTTCAGTTTATCTTATTCTAAAAGCACTGACCTAGTCTGGAGATAGAGCCCTCATCTCTGGGTGCTGCCAGGTGGCTACTCCATTCCCAATCTTGATATTCTCTCCACTTCTCACCAGGATACTGTGTGATCATTGTACTACACTGCTATAATGTTAGGGATTAACTCCTTTTCTCTTGCAAGACTAGGAGATTCCTGGGAGAAGACACCGGCTTTCTCTTTCCAGAGTCTTGTGTTGTGCCCAGACATAACAAATAATAAATGGTGGAATAACTTGGATTAAATTAAACTTTGTAACCTTTATTTGGGTCAGTGTGTGTGTGTGTGTGTGTGTGTGTGTGTGTGTGTGTGTGTGTGTTTGGTGGTGATGGGGGGCAGTTTCTATGACACACGAAATTGACTTCAATCAATTTTTAATTCATACTGGGAATTATCTTTGCTCTTTTTGTCTTTGCAGAACCCTATTAAAAAAGAGAATAAGAATGTGTAACTTACACCACCATCACTGAGTCAATGATTAAAGGAAATGCCATATGTATATTTCCCCTTAAATGCTGGGTGCCAGGTAAAGTCAACCCTCTTCCTGGGAGGAGACTTCAGTTCCTGCAAGTTGCCTATCTACTGGTTGTCCATTAACATCAACTAAGAGTTTAGGTACCTGGGCAGACCCCTGTCCACCTCTTTTCTCACTTCTTCCATGTCCTATCTTGCACTTTCCCTTCCCACCATTGCTTCCGGTTTCTCTCTGTCTTTGGACATACATCTCTGCTCTTGAGCTCCTCACTGCATGAAATACTCTTCTTCACTTTGCTAATTGGTCTCTCAATTACATATAAGACTTTCCCTTTTGACACATGTGTGCAGTCATGCAACCATCATAATCAAGATACAAAGCTGCCATGTCACTCCCAGACTTACCCTACTGCAGGCTCCTTTGATAACAACCTGTCCACTCCCGTTCTAGCTCTCCTTCTATCTATGTGTCTGTTTCTTTTGTCTCTGTCATTTTGTCTTTTATAGAATCTTATGAGTAGAGCTATAAAATCTCCACTTTTTGTATTTAATTTCTCTTGGCATACTGTATCTGAACTTCGTTATTGCTATGTGTATCTTTCTCTTCACTGCTAAACAGTATTGCATCAAATTATATTTGTTTATTTCACTTTTGAGAATCAAACTTCAGAGTCATTTTCTCTGGGAAATATTCTCTGATAGAAAGGTTACATTCTGCCTCTGTGGTTCCAGAGCATTCCAGGGTTAACAAGCATAGGGTAACACACTTAGTGTGCTGACTACTCACCCTTGTATTTTCAACTAGACTTAACTTTAAGACAGAAGATGGACATTCATCATTCTCATGTAGTGGCCTGACAGTACCTAGTGGCTGCTCATATGCAGCTATGACAGGATCTCTCTTGAAATGTGGAAGCCTCAAATTTGGAATTCTACAAGTGAATTTCTTCTTGACACAGTGTTATTTAATTCTCACTATGGCTCCAGAAATCATAACTGTTGTGTATACGTCACAAAGCAAGAACTTGAGTTATCCTTATTTGAACCCGAAGCCCAGTCTTAAGTGCAATGTGACAGTGTTATTCCCCTGTCATGTGAGTGAATCCATGAACACAGTCTGTGTTTTGATCATAGATGCCCATCTCATCTCCCCTATTTTCTTGCTTAGCTATGATTAAGGCAGCTGAAATACAAAGGTAGTGTCTTCTTAGCTAAAACACAGCTCTTAAGTTAGGTCAAACACAACAGTGGTGGGATGGCCCAGCACATCACTGGTTCTTGAAAACAGGCTAATTCACTGCAGATGGCCAGAGCTGGCTAGGAAACTTCAGGGAGCCAGCTCTGCATACCAGCTCTGAGCCTGCAGCTGGATGGCACCTGGCCTTGTGAAGGGAACATGGACAGCAGACAGAAAAGACCGGTTTGATTATCACTCAACCAGCTGTCTGTCTTTCAATGGAAAAATCAATTGGAGACACCTCCCACCCGAGACTTATAAACAAGTAACATTGGCCTCCAGGGTGTGAGAGGGTCAGGGTTCTGTGCCTGGGGACAGGATGCAGAATGGTAATGGCATTGGACATGAAGGCTGACTCCTTTCCTCCCTAATTCCACATGCAGGCCCTCACTTCTGCAAGGACTAGGTTGGAATGAAATGCAACTCACATGGGCCAGCCGGTCAAATCTGGCAAAGAGCTCGTTGAGCATCCTGACCAGCTCCTGAGCGGACAAGGTCGTAGAGAGGTTGGTAAATCCTTTGACATCTGCAAAAAGAATACTAAACAACGGGGAAGGAAAAGGTGGGGAAAGGTGGATTAATATTTTCATCCATTCTGGGAGACACATAAACTCTATTCAAATCACTCAACCATGTCTGTGGCCTGAGATCTTAGCTCTCTGCCTAGGATGTTAAAAAGGATGCTTCAGTATTTATACAATGACAGAGGGTCAACTTTGAGATCAGGATGGACAAAAGGATAGCCGAAACCCATGGTCCTGGTCCTGTGTTGTAAACCACCCCCAAGAGGTCAGTAGGAGGACACCCATTTGTGATGACATTTTATAATTTATCTCTGTAGATGTCACAAACACAGAATAAAACAGACCTGGCGTGAGGAGAGAACACAGGACCTCCTCACCCCCTGAGTCCTCTTGGCATGTGCTCTACCCTCCTTGTCAGACAACTAGAAGTAGGTTTCCCCCAAAATGAGGAGCTAAGGTGGCAACACTGGAGACTTTGGCAGAATGATTAGCTAAAACACTCACAGTCCTATGGATTTCAGTGATGCCAAGTCTTACTCTATGCATATGACTTTGGACAGGGAAGGGGTAGAGTCCACCCAAGTATTCTACAAGTGAGGTACTGCATGACCACTGTCTTGGTCAATCTGCTCCTCTACCTGGTGGGGCTACCACTGCTATTTCCATGCTAGTGGCATGTAACAGAGCTGGTACTGTCATCAGAAGTCAGTGCCCCATGCATCTTGCCATGCCATTTCAGGGCCTCAGAGTGGAAGGATGGATGCAAAACAGGACATCTTATTTGATTATTGCTTGTGTTTCACCCTCTAGAAAACATCAAGTTTGTTCTATGCCCTGTCTGACTTGGTCCTTTCTATTAAAATCTTACATGCTCTTCATGACCTCCCTCATACACTATGAATGAACATTTGTAGGTACATCTCCAGCTGATGTACCTGCCACACCCACCCTCTAGTGTCTTACCAATTGTGTGCCCCTCTTTCCATGACACTTAACAACAACACATTGACACATGGCTCAGTGGGTTCCATCTATTAGTTACAAAATAAGACAAAATTCATCTCTGGGTTCCACCTACCCAGAACATATACAGCTTCATTACATGTTTTCTGAGTCCAAATAGTGGAACTACTCAATATTAAGTCCTTCTTTTCCAGAGTGTGGGCTGTTTTAACTGGAGAACCTCAGACCCCTGTGGGTCCATAGAAGCAAGTGTGCTTCAACAAGGGCCCTGAGAGAGTGCTATGCACTGTAAAGATGGACTAGCTCCTGCTTCAGTCACATGGTGCAAAAAAGGGTTGGTGATGGACAGAAGCAGCCCCCAGGGCATTGCTTTCATTCCATTTATCATTCTGTTTCACCCAGGTGCTGGACTCAAGGTCAAACGGTCTCTTGACTCTATATGTAAACTTAGAATCTTCCACTGGGTGTAACTGCACCCTTTGCTGGTAGGAGGCAATAATCATACAACATATAATGAGACTTAGAAAATGTACAAGAGATAATTTTTAGCCAACACTTGTCAAATGAACACTGAAAACTAAAACAACAGTAGAGAAGGGAGAATACACAAGGCAGGTTGCTATGCCGAGGGCGGCAAGATGAGAAATAATTTTAAAAATGCTCCTAATGCCAGTGCGGGTGGCTCTGGGGGCTAGGGAGGGGGCGTAGCCACCGGTTTGGCTTTGTTCTCAGACACCGGCTAAGAGAGAGCCTCCTCTTCTTTCCTTCTCTCTGGTCTTATTTTAGCATCCAGTGGCCTCCAAACAGGCAGGCATCCTCCTGCCACCAGTAGACTTTATCCTTCTAGCACCAAGAGTCTACGGCTGCAGGCATCTCGCTGCTCTCTCTGGGAGAGGGCCCATGATGCCTACAGAATTCTCTTTTAGAAACTGCTTCTATAGCCCCGGGGCATGGAGAATTCAGGGTAGGAGGCCACATGCTCATTTGGAGTGGTGTGAACTCCTGGAAAAGAGATCCCATCCCAAGATGTGTTGAGTAAACTCAAGAGACAGAGTAAAATGCTGTATGTGTGTCCTTTTAAAGGTAGTTTTTCATTTCTTTCTCTATGGTGATAGGCACTTTTATATGTTACATATTTTATTATACATACGGATCATATATATGGAGATACATATACATACATACATACATATATATATATATATATATATATACATACTCATAAAACATTGACTTATTTGCTTATTATCTTCCACAAAAAGCCATCCAAATTCTGCTCTGTCTGGGCCTGCCTTGACTGTCAAGCTACTTTGTAATATACCAGGGAAATATAGCAGAAAACCAGTTATCATCTGTACATCTCAAAGCTCAGCCTTAGCTAGAGCAGATCCCTTGTCCAGTGTTCATGTTTCTACTTTGTAAATCTGGCTGACCCACATCAGCTAGGACCAGAAAAACCACCTCTTCCAGAAAAACTTCTCTATACCCCACCTCATCCTCTCCTCATCTGTCCCTTTCAAAATGATCAATTATCATCCTTCACACACTTAACAGTAAAACTCTCCACTATGTTGGGTAAGATACTGTGATCTAGAAGCAGTATTGATGAGCTCCTTTTTGTTTTCCAGAGCCAAAGTTCTGTGTGTATGTACCTCTCACTGGGATTGCTTTTTGCAAAAGCTTGATTGGCAAACTCCAGCATCCAAATCAGGGTTGTTGCTATGGCTGCTAAGGGTCTGCTCAGAGTCATGTTTTCTGTGGGACAGTGCACTGAATTTGTGTCATCAGTACCAGGCAGAGAATACACACAGGTGTGCTAGGAGCTACTATTACTTGCCACCAAGGTGGAAAAGAAAGTGTCTGTGTGTTTCATTTTAGGAGCTCATCATTATAGGGAATTTCATCCAATGCTGGGAAATCTTGTCTTATGAGATTTGGTAGGAGGGAAATGCAATTCTATTGTGTAAGCTGAAAATGTCAGATGCTAGCTTTCCTGGCTTTTCTAGAAAATGACTAGGCTTAGCCAATTGTACACGTTTGCCTCAGGCTTTAACTTGAGATGCAAAAAGAAGAAGAAGAAGAAGAAGAAGAAGAAGAAGAAGAAGAAGAAGAAGAAGAAGAAGAAGAAGCAACACCCCACTTCTGAGGAATGGTGGCACCCTGTATCAGGACAGTGGTTTTTCCCAGAAGTAGTCTAATCAGAGACCATTGCAGTGGCACCGTGTGTGGCCTAGTGTTCTGATGTGATTTTGAGCTATTTGTCTGGCTTTGTGGCCTTTCTTCATTCCAACCCATTTCCCCAGTCAGCTTTTCTACCCTTTTCCAGTTTTTCTGTGAGTTGTGGTGTAGCCTCCCAGTGCATTTTAAATCACCCAGGGACTGATTGTTTGCAGCTAAGAAGTATTTCTGAAATAATCTACAATATACCTGATATGCAACTAGATTTCTAAACCTATGTTTTGTATATCTATATTTATCCACATCATCCACAGAAAACACTGCAAGATAGATGTTAAATCATCTATTTCACAGATAGACACTGAAATCAAAATAAATGGATTATTCAAGGCCACATACAAGGAAAAGTCAAAATTAGGATCTAAATTAAGGTCTTCATTACTATGGAGGCAACTCTCTAGATTTCAGTATCTGCTACACATACTATTATGCTGAGCACAAAGAGGGTACTAACAAACAGATGGACTGATAGATGGGTGGATGGATGGGTAGGCAGGTGGGGAAGTGGATGAATGGATGAGTAGTCAGAAGAGTGAACAGATTCACAGGTGGGTGAATGTATTAATATATGCATGTATGATTGCTTACAAAACAATATGTTTGTAAAGGAAAAGGAGCTGCATCCTTCTTTGGGATGATTTGAAAATGCCACGAGGAATATATGGAGGAGATGTAAGTGATTATAAGCGATGTTCCCAGGTGGCATTTTGGGATTTCTTTTTATCACCTTCTAAAGGGATTTTGAATTTAAAATACAGCAAACTAAATTTTTTAGGACTGAAATAAATCAATCAGCAAAAATAATCAAATTCTCTGACATTTGTTTCCAGCCTCCACATGGAAATGTAGACGTCTCTGATGAATTAGCATGACTTAATAGATTAATCAGGTAAACGAAGGACTCAAAGCAGCGTGATGAGAGCGGCAGGCACATACGGATCATGGATCCCGTGGAGACCAGGGTAGGATGTCACATCCTCACCTGACATTCTCATAGCGATGAATGTAGATGCGGTGGAACTGATGCTGCAGGTGCTCATCCTCCACGTTGGTCATGTCATTGATCATTTCCAGGACGACAAACCTGGGAAGCACAGACAGCACAAGCCGCTCCTAGAAGAAGCAAGATGGGCAAGCTTGTTAGGCTGACCAGTGAGTCATACATAGGTTGAGGGTAGAGGTGTAGCAGTCCCAGGCCTCTAACATTTCTGGAGGAGTTGCTAATTTTCTGTCATTCTATGAACATACAAGTGTTTGTTGAGTACTGATGGGTGTAGGGCCTACGGATGTGGTATTTACAGTCTAATAAGGAAAAGGGGGACCACATATTACACTCCCGGAGACACTGATGCACGTTGAAAAAATGTGATGAGGGACGTGGAAGAACACAAAAGGTCATAAAAGAATGAGATAGTTGATGATGTGATTCAAAGCAGCGAGGATGAATGACCTTTTCTTGGAATGATGTGAGACCTGAGTGTTTGTAGTGAGCCATTTTCATGTTAGGACAAAGAGAAATCTAGAAAGAATAAACAGTTAATGCAATGCTCTCCAGCATAATTGAGGGAAGATGTGAGTGAAGAGGGTGAACAAAGGGAGGGGGCTGCGATAGACAATGTGGAGAGACACCAAGACAGCTCTTATAGCACAAGATGCTTGTATTTAATCCCAGTGATAACCAAGAGCTCAGTTAAAAATACTTCTTCACAGCTAAAAATACTTCTCTGACTGGTTTGGAGGATGGGTTGTGTGTGGGACCAAGGAAAGAGGCAAAAGGGTCAGTGGAGGAAGCTCCTGTAATGATGAGATGTTGTGCTTAAGAAAAGATTCACAAGGCTGGCCGAGGGAAAGAGGGTCTCACTGAGATAGCTGGATTCTGAGCCTGCTGATGGGAAGAATCTGCTACAGCTATGGAACCAGGGGATGCAGGAAGGAAACCAGGCTTATGAGGCACCAACTCTTTTCTTAAAATAGTTTTTTTTTTTATTTAATGTGTTCCTTGACAAATTTGCACATCTTTGGTTTCTCTTACCCAACTACTCTCTGACCACCTCCCTCCCCCGCTTCACGCCTATCAGCTCTCACTCTTCCCTACATGTCCATTTCTCACATTCAAGTCTTTTGTTTTGTTTTGTGACCCACTGAGTTTATCCAGAGACATGGGTTTTGGAGCTACTCATTGAAGCCTAGTGGGCTCACCCATGGATACAGAAACAAAACAATGACTCCTCCCCTCCCCCTAGAATCCACCAGTAGCCAGGAGTTCTGTGATTAACTGTCCACAGGCTCAGGATTGTGCAGATACAGTGCAGGCTACCACAGAGACTCTTTACTGAAATAAAAAGTGAGACACACACGGCTTGCAAATGGAGACCTGGCATCTGATATGATACAAGTCATGATAACAGTCATTATTATTGCAGAGAAAAGAAAGCCCTGGTTAACAACACAAACGGAATCCTTGTGTGGTGGAACCCAGACTAGGGCCTGGATGCTGATAAATGGATGCAGACAGATGCTTTCTAGTCACTATGGTTTTTAAGTGCTGCTATATGGCTTTTAAGCCTTATCATTTATTATCTTATGTATACTCACAAGAGTCTGAATGTAAGTCTGCAGAAAACCCTCACCGAATGTACAAATTGAGTCTGAAAGTCATTTAATGTTTTGCACAAGCTGAGCATCCAGGATACAATCCTTCTCCTTTTACTCCCTGCTGGGATTCTTATGGGACGGGGATGTTTTTGCATTCCGAGTCTCAAGAAGGGATTGAATCCTGTCCCCAACTGTAGTAGAGATACAGCATTGCATAAGCTAGGTGATCTCTATGCCTTGGATCCCTAATTTGTTCAGAGGTAATATTACTGTCTATCTTGTGGGGTTGCTCTGAGAATTGATGAAGTGGAATTTACAAGGACCTGTCATTATTTCCTCTCCCTTTTCTCTACTCTACTTAATCCTGCCCCTCATACAAAGCACTTTATTAATGAAGTGCCCACTGAGTGCTGTATGATGATGCTTTCCCCCTCTCAAAAGCTGCCCCACGATGTGACTGAGAGGCGTACTTTTTTTTTTCTTTGCAAATGCCCCTACATCATGTCTTTTTCATGTTCACAAGTGTTAATTGTCAATTTCTCAGGTGCTTATGGCCCTGTTCATAAAATTACTGCTGAATATGAGTAGGGACTAATCATGGCGTTGACAAGCGCTGGTGCTCAGGGTGGTGGGTGCTGTTTAATTATGATGCCACTTGCACACTTGGCACAGCCTGGGTAAGAGGGAATAATGGAAAGAGAGCACACAGTTCACACACACCGGGTGGTCAGTTTACATAAGTGTTTGAGACTTAACCCTTTCATTGGTAGTTGCAGTAGGGGTGAGGCCTAAGAACCAAAGTGACAGGAAGGGGGAAGGGCTTGCGTGAGAAGGAGAGTGGCACAGAGCAGGGGAAGGTCATGGGGCTGTGCTGTGGGATGTATGGCAAATGTGTTGCTAATTAGTCAATAAACACTGATTGGCCATTGGCTAGGCAGGAAGTGTAGGCGGGACGAGGAGGAGAATAAAGCTGGGAAGTGGAAGGCTGAGTCAGAGAGACACTGCCAGCCGCCACGATGACAAACAGCATGTGAAGATGCCGGTAAGCCACGAGCCATGTGGCAAGGTATAGACTTATAGAAATGGATTAACTTAAGCTTAAGAACAGTTAGCAAGAAGCCTGCCACGGCCATACAGTTTGTAACCAATATATGTCTCTGTGTTTACTTGGTCGGGTCTGAGTGGCTGTGGGACTGGCAGGTGAGAGAGATTTGTCCTGACTGTGGGCCAGGCAGGAAAACTCTAGCTACAGGGCTGCATGCATAGAATGGCCCTGGTTTGTGAGACCTGAAAAGAGGCCGAGAAAACTTACTCAGACCTTCCAACCCACTCTTAAGAGGCAGTTCCATCCCTGAAACCCAAATCCATGTTCATGAGATTCTTTCATGGATTCTGTGCTTTGACCATCTGGCAGAGTGGCTGGCAGCTCTGTGCAGTCACATGCTCTGCCCCTCACCGACTCACTGAGTTGTATTCTAAGGCTAGAGTCAGGTAGGCCGAGTGGTTAAAGCTCCAAAGCTGTCTAGGATATCCAGGCCAGACAGACAGATGACACTTTAGACTTTATGTAGCTCATAATAGCTGACATTTGTAGAAAAGACCAAAAACATGGCATTAGTAAACTGACCACCTAAGATATCAATAACAGAGGACTCAAAACAACATGCCTTCTAGAGTTCCATTTTCTACAAAATGTGTTCTAATCCCCTCTCACCCACTCCACAAGGCTCTTTAAAACATATTAACTTGTTTTCATTTTATGCATATGTGTGAATTCCTGCATGTATGTATATGAACTTCATGTGTGTCTAATGCCCATAGAAGCCAGAGGAGGGCATTGAATTGCCTGGATGTAGAGTTAGAGTTATAAGGCAGCTTTGGGCCACCATACGGGCCCTGGGAACCAAACCCAGGTCCTCTGCAAGAGCAGCAAATGTTCTTAATTGTTCAGTCATATTTTGAGTTCCACAGCATCTTTTAAAAATAACTCTTAGAGATAAAGAGATGGTTCAGCAGTTAATGGCACTGGCTGCTCTTCCAAAGGACCCAGGTTTGATTCCCAGTACCAACATGGCGGCTTATGGTCATCTGTACCTACAGTTGAGGGGCTCCAATGTCCTGTCCTGATCTCTTTGCACACCAAGCATCTTTTTGAGGCATATACATACAGTCACTCATACACATATGCAACCCCTCTTAATTAAGGCAGCAGCTAGGTATTCCTGTGTCTTAGTTAAGGTTTCTATTACTGTGACGAAATACTGTGACCAAAGAGCAAGTTAGGGAGAAAAAGGCTTATTTGGCTTAAACTTCAGCATTGCTGTTCATCATTGAAGGAAGTCAGGACAGGAACTCAAAACAGGGCAGGATCTCGGAAGCAGAAGCTGATGTAGAGGCCATGGAGGGCAACTGCTTTCTGGCTTGCTTCCTCTGGCTTGCTCAGCCCAACTTCTTATAGAACCCAGGATCAGCAGCCCAAGGATGATTGATCACTAATTGAGAAAATAGCTTACAGCTGGATCTCATGGAGGCATTTCCTCAACTGAGGTGCTGTCCTCTCTGATGACTCTAACTTGTGTCAAGTTGACACACAAAACCACCCAGTACACTGTGATAGGGGCTGAGTGTTTCAGTGAGGACTCAGAGATTAAAAGCCTCCCTGTACTAAGGAATGTAGGGGATAGGCTCAAGCAGTGTTCCTGATACATGAATGAGATTTCAAATATCTTCACTAATTATGGTATTAATTTAATCATTCACTCAACAAATAATTATTGAAAGCATCCTATGTGCCATCATAGTTCCAGATACAGGAGAAACCCAGGAAAAAGCTGGATCCTTTGGGGAGGCTTTCTACATAGAGCTAGACAGGATCCCTGGACGGCATGTTCGGGCAAGTACCCTTACTAGCCATCATTTATGCAGCTCCAAGAACAACCACTGCGGGCTAGACACTGAGTTAACAGGGACCATCAGACATCATATCAAGTATCATTCACCATCACTGTGTAGAGGGAGTATTTAATTGTGGATCAACAAACAAGAACAGTAAAAACTTTCTATAGTCATGATAAAGACAGGGCAGTGATCTGGATTGTGAGACTCTTCTGGAAACTTCCTTTCACCTTGCCAGAGATACTTGTTTCTGAAAAAAAAAAATATTCCCTCAAAGCCTAGTTCTCCAAAGTAGAAATTTTAATTATTTTGGAAATTAGAAGCACACAGTCTACCTAAACAAAGAATGTATGTGCTATCCTGTCCCCCTGACCTGCTACACACATTGTCAGATTCTGCGAGGTGAAAGAGTTTTGTGTCCTCTATGTTGTGTTCTCAACGAGTGTCCATAGAACACTCGTTGTGTGTATTCTGGTTAGCATGTGGAGTTCCACTCTTCTTTGCATTGTAGGTCAAATCTCCTTTCCTTTGTGAAAGGAATTTTTAATCCACTCTGATATCATGCCCTTCTGTGTTGTTCTTTCTCACAGTACTTGCCACACCACAAGGTGCTACTCTGTGTGTACGTCAACCAGTAAACTGAGCTCTTTGAGTTCATTTATTTTTTTGGTAGAGAAAGTGCACACAGATGGCCATGCATTAAAGAGACTTCTGTAAATGCACACATGATAAATGGGCAAGTAAAACCTGGGTTTGAATATAGAACACTGGGATAAATCAAAAAGGCCTGCAAAGAACCACACTGACCTCAAACAATCATATTCTAATGGCCCGGAGAATTTGAATCTCACCAAAGACAGGCTAAGATTTTTCACTCCTCAACTTTTAAGTCTTGGGATGGTTGTCAGAAGTAACTTGGAAGCCTCTTCCTGTTTTGCTGGAGCTAAGCTGTAGCTGCTTTCAGGGTGAGATGTGGGGTGTTCTCTTCCTGAAAGCTAATGCGGGTTGGGAGGTCTGAATTCTGCCTTTGGATGGTAACATTCAGTGAGCAAGTGAAAGGCCTCAGGGAGCACCAACATCCCATGGGAGCGCCCATGGCAGTCCACACAGCCCCAGAAATGTGGGAACAGATCTGTTTATTCATGAGCAAACCTTTATGGATACATAGGTGGTGAAAACAGCCACTTCAAGTGTTTAAAGGTTCAGCTTATAAATAACTGTAGTGAACTGAATAAATGAAAGATAATGTTGACTGCTCACTTTTGTGATTTCTTTAACCCAAGTTCATTTTCTCATGGAGGTATCTCCTTAGGTCCATCCTGAGATGCCCATACACTTCCGGCCTCCCTCTTCACATTGGTTCTTTTTTAAAATTTTTTCTTATTTAGTTGATTTCTTTTTCCCCTTAACACTCATTATTATTTAATTTTCTATAGCTTTTATCTTTATCTTCAATAAAATCTTTGTTATTCAGAATGCCTGAGGCCAAGAAAACAAATGATGACAAATGACAGCAAGATGTAGGGGAAGGGGAACGCTCACTGCTGGGGGAGTAGAACCATTACTGAAATCAGTGTGGAGGGTCTTCAAAAACTATTAATAGACCTACTATAAGTTCAGACAGTCAATGTCTGAATATCTACCCAAAGGAATCTATAATTTACTTCAGAGGTACTTTCTAATCCACAGTCACTGCAGCTCTAGTCATAGTAGCCAGGAAATGGTAACAACCTGGATGCTCATCAACTGATGTACAGATAATGACAATGTGGTGCACATGCACAGTATGGTTCTATTCAGCTGTCAAGAAGGGAGGGATAATTAGCACTAAGGATATTTGAAAAAGTCATATGGAAACAGACCATTTTATAGTCTTCCAAAACATATACATGTACACAAAGAGTTAAATGGAATTATCCTCCACAGAGGATATTACTCCTCCCAGGAGCCATTAATTGTCATATCAAAAGCCCTTGTTAAGGATGCCTTCCTTCAAACTGTTCATCTTGGGGTGGGAGGGCAGAGACTCTCACCAAACAATAGTTATTTATCTGTAAAAGAAAGTATCTGTTTGTGTTAGTTGGAATTGAGTTTGATGAGGGTTTATCTTTTGCTTCATCTATTCAACACCAGTGATTCCAGTACATAGAAAGGTACCTAGAAAATATTAGGCCTCTAGTTTTGATCCATCATATGATTTTTTAAATGAAGGGTTTTAATTGACTCTTGCTTTTCTGACCCACTTCTCTGTATGTAGTAACTGTGAAATAAAAATATTAACTGCTTTAGTGTTGGAAAGGGCATTAGTATTTAATGATGATTAAAATATTTAACTAAACTATAAAAAATCAAAATGTATTAACATGTTGTTCTGTATTCAAGTAGATTGATAGGACTTTTCATTGATGCTCTCATATTATCTCCATTTGAATTAGCAATTACAGTGTTGATCTGTTGTCTGCAGAAATGTTCACGATAGTTTCTTAAATAAAGGCAAAGTGAGTGGGCATAAACTCAGAATTTACATGTTCCTTATTACCATTTTATCTTTGTATGAAATCTAATAGAACATAAAGCAGATGTAAAATTATAAGTCATAATTCCTTTAACAAGTTTTAGTGTCCCAAACTGCGATAGCTAATCAGAATTCAGTGGGGCATAGATAGAGCCTAATATGATCTTACTCAGTCTGGTGGGAGAAGTGGATATTAATGAAAAGATCATAGAAATAATTATACAACTACATCTATTACTAGTGCAATTAAAGAGACATGCTTAATACACTGGGAGTCCGTAATGGGGGATGAGAGGGTGTGATTAACTTAGATGAGTGGTTAATTAATTGAAGTTCAGCTATGTGCCTGAGAGTGTGTTCATGTGTGTGCTGGTGGTTGTGGAAAATCATCCCAAGGGGAGATAAAAGCATGCATAAGGACTGACTGAAAAAGGATGCCCCGCATATGTGAGATGCCAAAAGAAGGACCATGGATAGAGTCTAGTAAAGTGAAGTACGTAAGGCAAAGTGCTGGGGCCAGTTAGGTCTTAATCTCAGAGTAACAAGAAACAGTGGACGTTTTTCCTCTAAGGATCAAAGATAGGATTTAACTCGGCTTCCCCTGCCTCTATATCATTCCAGCTATGATGGCAAACGGTCAATTCAGTGAAGTGGTTATTCTGGGGAGAGGCAGGCAGGAAGGAAATGAAATGGTCAGTGTAGTAGTTCAGACAAGAGAGTGTATTAGATTAAATTCACTTAGTAGGGTGGAGGAACATGGGCACCCACAAAGCTTATCTGGAAGACTTGTATGAACAGAACCATGGAGGAGGAAAGAGGAGGCCAGAAACTACTATATTTCTAGACTGGCTAAGGATGTGCCTTTTCTCTAACTAAATCGGCTTCCCAGAGGTAGGCATTCACTGCTGCTATGAAGGGGCAGTAGGGGATGACTCTTAGGATGCATGGCTTACTGTACCAGGATTTGTCAATGACAAGTGTCACTAATGGACTCACAGTAACCACCACAGCTTTGCAGACTGTGCAGTAGGCTTTTGGTTGGATGGAGTTAATAATGAAAATTAAGCTTATTTGCTGTCATCTTGAAACAAATCAAGGTCTTCCCCTGACCTTTCCCCTTCTGCTGGTTTAATTTGATGATCTACTAAGGGGAAGGGTTTCCATGACCATCTATGCACAGGTAGACATGTCACACTAGGAGAAGCCTGCTGTTGGCCACAGTGGAGGTGGGCGGGGCAGTTGCCTTTTCTGGAGAACAAAAGCTGCGTGTTAATGAGCCCAGTGTCAGAGGACATAGCAGTGAGAAGAAACTACTTGAATGTAGACACACAGTCAAAACAGGAGAGAAGAGAAAGTAGCTATGGGCTGCTTGAAGTTGAAAGGTGGCCCATCGGTGAGTGACTGGGAACTAAGGAAGGTCATGTTTAGTTGTGTGTGTTTACCAGACAGGTTTTTTTGGATGGCTCTAGGCTATGCACCTATGAAAAAGCTTAGCTCACAGACAGCTGACCTGACTGTGGACTAATAGGGTTCCTACTTCTGATCATGTCACCTCTTACATTTGAAGCTTGTTGTTCTGTTCCGGAACCCATATAAGCATGCTGACCCCTGTTTCAGATTCTAGTCCCTTCTTATGACCCTTTACTTCTCTCTCACTCTTGGCCAAGAGCATAGCGAGGGCTTTTCACTTTGTCAAAAAGAAAATGCATAACCACTCCCTCCCTCGTGTGTGTGTGTGTGTGTGTGTGTGTGTGTGTGTGTGTGTGTGTGTGCTCAAATGGGTCTGGGTGAAAATATGGTACATGGTTCATATGTGGAGGTTAAAGGATAACTTCAGATGTTGGTCATCAGATACCTTTCACATTTTCTTGTTGGTCTGGAACTTCACCACATACACTTCCAGGTATCTGGACTGTGAGCATCTACATATCTATCCATCTTTACCTCTTATCTACCCCTGCCTGGGATTTCAGCTACATGGCACCCTGTCTGGGTTCATAAGATTGAAACTCAGCTTCCTGCTTTCGAGGAAAGAGCTTTACTGACTAAGCCAGCTCCCTGCCATCTAACCGCATTCTTGAGTATGGGCATCCCAAGGCTCTGCCAGCCTCCACTGAGTCCCATCTGTCTTTCAGGGTACTCCTGCAAATCATTTAAGTCCCCTTCCTTCAGAAGATTGAGGTAGTTTTGCTCTGCAGTCCAGATACTCCCGCTGCTTGTCTTCCCCTTTGCAATGCTCACTGTAAGTGCTAGGCTGTCTCTTTCCCTCCCACAACTCCACATGCTTTGAAGATGGCGACAGTGTTTGTGTTGTTCACTTTGGGATCCTCAGCAACCTCCTCAGTGCTTGGAAGGAGCAGGTGCTGAGCAAATAAGTAGCTCCTGAATGAACTCACAAATAACACCTCTGTAAGTACTCTAGAAGTAAGGGGCTCATGAATGCACGCTTGGTGTAGCATGTTCAGGAATTATTTGTTAACTAGTCTTCCAGTTAGAATACTCATTGAATCCTCAGCTAACATCATGCCATCAATGCTTTCATGGGAGATCTTGAAAATAACATTTTCATAGAAAAATTCTCCAGCACCCAGACTTGCCAGGCTCCAGCCATTTGTGCTACTGGCAACTGTCCCAGGTCTTCCCTCTGTAAAGCATTTTCTGCAAGACGATGGGAGTTTGCCTGGAGTCTGCTTATAAAAGCCCATTTTCAGCCCTTTTGTTTCCCTTGGATCCATTCACTGCTTAAGAAACATCATTCAGATCCCTGAAAACACAGACTGAAAGAAAATAGGAAGGTTTACCCTTTATTACAATTCTCAGCTCCTGCTGAGGCCCAATATACACTTTTCTGGCTTTGGAGATTTTAAGTACAAGAATCTTTCCTGGAGCCACGCTGTGGCCCTGGATGGAGTCTCTGCTCACATTCTACACCTATTTTCCTCCCTGGGTTTTTCCATTTGCATGAAAAGAAACCCTGGTTGGATTCAAAATTTATGAAGCAGCTGCCTCTGGATTCCCCTCTCAGTTCACATAACCTTCTCTACTCATGTCACCAAAATGGTTTCACGGCCATCAGCTGCTACAGTACCTCGGAGGGGAAGTCAATGGGGAAACTGAGGGATTGGAGATCTTTGTTTCATGCGCATGCTCATAGCAGGAAGAGAGAGGGAACGGAGCATCATCACGACACAGGCAGCATTTCTGAGTTTACATGCAGCTGCAGAGTTCCAGAGCAGTTTTGAAAAAGTCCTCACCCATCTCGTGTTCTCACAATCCCTGGCTCCCTGTGTTAATTCCCTTTGTTCTACTGCAGGCAGAGCAATACAAACTGCAGCCAACATGCAGGCACTGAGATCAGTTTGTTCTGGGGTTTCAGGCCATATTGACCATACACCATATAGCATGTCACTTGCTTCCCATCCACTGCCTATTGAAACCTGTCCACTGTCCTGTTGCTAGGTTCATCTCATTTACACATAAAGATAAGATCTAGCCTGATGGACTTCAGCCTCTCCCATGTGATAACTAAGCAGGTCACTACAGGGCAAATGGTCTTTAGCTGGTAAGAATCTCTCTAATTTGGTTGTTTCTGCAACTTCAGGCTAATTAAGAAACAGCCAACAGTTTTATCAGTTAGTGTACTTATTGGGTTTAATTAAATAGTGACCAAAGCATATAAGTAGGAAAAAAGAGATGATACTTGTGGGGAAATGGAGAAGCTAGTGTGGTGTAGGTCAGTTGGAGTATATACATAATATAAGTGGAAGCCAGTGCATATGTGTGAATGGGACAAGTCCTGGAAGCTGACTATTAGTAAGTACTGAGCTCTGACAGGAGGGAAGTGAAGCAGGTTAATATGACCGTTTGCATGAAGGGGCCTAGCTGGCCTACTAGAGGAGTCATGTGCCTGGCCTGGACCTAAATTTGGGTTTGAAAGCTTTCTCCCTTCCCAGGTCTACCTGGGCATAGCATCTACTTCATAGAGCCTGTACAGTGCTCAGAGTGCTGTTGGTGAAAGAACAAGTGTCTAGCACTTTGTAACCACAATCCAAATATTTGCAAGTGTGTTTTATTTCAAGTGCCACTTTAGAGCTCCAGTTGCACACAGGTGTGAAAGCTGTTGTGTGTTTGGAGAACAGATGGAACCTGGGAAACACAGGGAAACGAGCAGATGTAGTATGTGGAGAGGCAATTGTGCTGCCCAGTGGAAAACCATTCAGTGGCTCTTTTAGTAATTTAAAAAGCAAAATTAAAACTTGACTCTGGCATTTAATTTTACATTTTATAAGGTTACAGGACTTTTCACCCAGGGTGGGAAACGTTAAGTATGAGCATAATACCCAAGGCTGCTGATGGCTTGGCTCCTAGGTACATCTCAGAGTAATTTGACAAGTGGCCAAAACTCTGGAAAACACTCCTGCCTACTTGAGATGCTTAAAACCCCAGGCATTATCCCTTCTACTCAGAATCTGGAGGGTTAGGGGGTCAGGAGAGCTTGAGCTGAATCTTCAATTTTTCTGTGACTGGTAATTTACACGGCATCTGAGAGCCTCCGTTTCTCCATCTGTAGAACAGGAATAATCATCTCTGCCTCCCAGGATTGTTGTGTAGACTAAAGGACAAAGCTCCTTGTATATCGATCCTGCCACATAGTAGTGGAGGAGCTGGGCTTCTATGTAAAATGGATTGTTTTCTGGACCCAGGGCAAGCCAGAGCTTAGTTCACCAGGAAGGTCTACAGAAACCCAAGTGTTCAGTCTCAGCAGCAAGCAGGTGCTCAGCTTCCATGTAGAGTTTTAATCCATGAAAATACTCAGGCAAATCATACGATCCTTTGAAAATCTGAAGTCTCATCTAGGATGCATCTGCCGAAGGATCCCCCGACCTATGTGAAGCTCCCATACTCACCAGTAGCTGTAAGGTGTGTTTTCATTCATCTCAGCAGCCAAATCATAGGCCATGGGCTGCATACACTACATCCTATATTCCAGGATGTGGAATGCAACTTCAGGGTTGGGGGCATACAAATTAGGTTTTGGAATTTTTCCTCATCTTGTCTTTTCAGAGTGAAGACTTTTCCCGGTCCCTTTCATTAGTGTCAAGGTACAGCAAGTTGGAAACCTGCAGAAGAAGCTCTCTTCCCATTGCACCAGTTGTATGGCCAGTGTTGAATGCCCACTGTGAGACAGGAGACACCACCTGCCGTGCTGACCAAGGCCACATCTTGACAAACCTCAGCGCAGACCCTGTAACTTCGCTGTGTTACCTTAGACAAAGTACTGCCTCTCCTCAATCTTTCTTGTGACTGGAGAGAGCTACCTCAAGGGAAATAGAGGAAGCCAGCAGGCTGAGAAAGGCTGGAAGTCCTTCATCACCCAAGCTTCTGGTAAGAACTGGGCATGTTCCTCATGCTCTTACCACTTTGAGCTTAAATGTAGTTAATACGGATGGTATTTATAGTGACAACAGTGGCAATAATAGTAACCATACAAAGTATATTAGGGTTCATTGGAGACAATGCAGATTGTGTGTGTGTGTGTATGTGTGCAGGCCTCAATGATAAATATATATATATATATATATATATATATATATATATATATATATATATATATATAATTTACTCTGACAATTCATTCTAAGAAGTTGGCTTACATGACTCTAGAGTTTGGCAGGTTGAAAATCTGCAGTTCATGTCCTAAGACATTCAGAGTGTAGACTCAGGAAAGAGCCAAGGCTCCAGTTGGAGCTCTAAGTCCATCTGCTATGAATGAAAGCCCTTCTGTTGCTGAAATCAGCCTTTTTGTTCTACCCTGGCCTGGTTAGGTGAGGACCACACACATTTATGGGGAGCAGCCTGCTTTACTTCAACATCAACCATTTAAAAATTAATCCTATCCAAAATCACCTTCGCAGAAGCATCCTGACAAATATTTAACCAAACATCTGGGTACCAGACATAAAACAGTCCATCTCCTGGATCCTGGTAGCATAATTCTCAAGAGCACTTTCCATGACTGAGCCAAGTGGCTACACTTATATGAAAAGACCTTTGAGCAATCGCTGAAAAGACTTTGAAGTCTTCAGTCTCCGAGAAGTGTTTAAAAGGAGAATTTTCCCCAGAGGAGGTGCTTAGCAGAGTCTAATGTTTTGGGGAGTCAGTGAACATGCTCTTTCTTCCTCATGGGGGCTAATTTCCTTTCAGGAGAGCACAGCAGTTTGCCCAAGCATCACATTGCCTTTGCTTTATCGTTTTATACTCCAAGACATTGGCTTCATTTTATCGTTAGAGTTGTCACTGTTTGGCAGCAGTACTTTAACTATGGTGTCTATGGGTATCCTAAGCCTTAGATGGTAGGGCTTGTGTCAGGACCATTGCATATGAGAAGTGCTAACGTCAAGCAGATGGGGAGCAGGAGGGGATGGGTACTATGCGGGTCCTCTACTGAGCATAGCTCTGGGACATGAAGAGGAATGTTTTTTCACTGTTCAAAACTACCAGTGCAGTGTCAAGAAAAACAGGACATCATTCAGTCTTTTTTTATCATTACTTTACGTTTTCTACAGACAAGGAGTCCCTCTCATTTACCACACCTGGTACGCCTACTTCCTCCCCTCTGCTGCATTTTATGGCATACATCTGCTGTTCAAGACCACACAATCAGGTAGCTAGAGTGGAGACACCCAAAATTGGACAGATGTGTCTTGGCCAGAAGTCAGGAATGTCCTAGTTCTATTGGCAGTTCCGTACTGACAGGAAGCCAGAATGTCAGAATTATGTAGAGTTCTGGATCCATGTTCTGGTTTCTTGTCCTCTTGCTTGTTCCTTTAAAAAGCAATCAATTGAACACAGCTACCTGTGTGATCAGATACTTCATTAGTCTTCCTAGGTGTCAACCACCTGGACTACAGCCCCGGCAGCTCTGCTTGCCGCCTTTCTGCAATAGCATCACCGCCTAAGTTGTCTAACTCCTCCCTAAAACTCAACTTTCACTCTCTATGACTGTCATTCTTTGAGTGCATGAGGCAGAGATCTCAAAGCCCTTGGGTAGCTTTGGTGGCCATTGACTGTCAGCAACTGAGGCCTTTAAGTTACTTTAACGTGGGACAAGAAATTCTCTACCACACGCAAATTCCACAGGCTTCTTCCTGTCTCCCAATCATCATCAAGCACAGAGCTTTCCCTTAGATCACTAGCTCACTCCCATTCTCAGGGAGATGTGATTCTCAACCATAAAATTATTTTCATGCTATTTCATAACTTTAATTTTGCTACTGTTATAAGTTGTAATGTCTGAATGAATTGTAATATCTGTTTTCTGATGGCTTTAGGCAACCCTGGTGAAAGAGTCATTTGATCCCAGAGGCTGAGAACCCTTGTCTTGGAGAGTCATTAAGTTCATAGAAAGCATAACCCTGAGTTTACTCTGTAACTCAGACTGACTTTGAACTTGTGATCCTGAACATTAATATCCAAAGTAGTTGAGATTGCAGGACTGGACCAAGGTACTCCTCTTAATTTTGGATCTGAATATCTTGAGCTTTGCTCCTTAAATATGATTAAAAGGTCCCTACAGCAGAGACAATGAAATGACACCTCTGAATTTCAAAACAGTCCCTTGCTTGGTGACTTATGTTTTTTTTTGTTTAATCCTTCAAAATCCATGCAGCTTTCCAAGGCATCTTGCTCAGATGTCTGCTCCTTTGATGGTTTCCGTTTGGTTTCCCCAGTTGGAATTACCAATGATGGTAGAAAGCCATTGGAAGATTGAAAATGTAAGCTATCTCTTCACTTCTTTTTTCAGGCTGCTCTCATCTTCCTTCTCTTTGGAGAATTGCTGCCTTCAGAAAAATAAAGAATGGGAGTAGGGGCTAAGTTACTATGAACATCAAGGAAGAGTGGCAGAGACTTGAGGCATGGATTGGGCAGGACAGATTGGTTATAAGAGATGAAAAGAAGCAGGGTGGTGGTGGAGCACACCTTTAATCCCAGCACTCGGGAGGCAGAGGCAGGTGGATCTTTGTGAGTTCAAGGCCAGCCTGGTCTACAGAGCGAGATCCAGGAAAAGGTGCAAAGCTACACAGAGAAACCCTGTCTTGAAAAACCAACCAAACAAACAAAAGAGATGAAAAAAGAGGGATGTTTTGAATAATTTGTGGGGATGCAACAACATTTAGTTGTTATGTTCTTTGAGGTCAAAGTTCAGTGGCTCTTAACTATCTATAGGCTTAGCAGGAGTCAGGCATGCAGCAGAAGAGCACGGAAAGTTTGCTTGCTGACTCTGGCAGGTTGTGTGAGGGCTAATATTATGTTTTAAGTTTAAATTACTATGCTTAAGAGAAATATAAAGCAAACGTGTCTCTAACCTTTAAGCCCCACTTCCCCAAAGACAGTCAACTTCCTGGAATGCTAGGGGCTGTTGTTCATGAAAGATAACAATCCTTGTGTTTTCTCTTCTGTAAACAAGCTTGGTTGCTTCAGCTTGTTTGGATGTGCTTGATCACGAATAGGCAGGAGGTACAGAGGCAAGAAGTAAGTCAGGATGTAAGCTTGCCCCTGATTGGATGAAGGTGAGAAGTACATAGCCTTGTGAGTTTTGCTTTTATAAGTCCCTGACTAATGTAATTCACCTCCAGACTCTGGGAATTCTGGGTATGGACCTGGCCAGTGTCTACTGTCTTGGCCAGTATTTAATAAAGCTTGCTTCAAATTTGGCTCAAGAAATGTGGTAATAGTCTTATTCTCTCCCGGTGGGACTAACGGTTGCCATGTTAATTGGGAGTGTTACATTAACTATTCCACTCATCAAATATTTTTTTCAAAGCTGTCTTCAGCATGATGAGACTTATTAAATGGAAGATTGCTGCCCTTACAGAGTTCTGGGAACTTGAACATGGTTACCTGAGATTGGAAATGCACTGGTGAGTAGAAGGGTTGAGACAGTACAGACCCCACTAAGGATATCTTTCCTAGCAAGTAAATGCTTCCGGGAAAATGGAATCCTGGAGTTGAGTTTGTGGGAGTAAGTGGGGTTTAGATGTGTGGAGTTATATGAGTGAAGCAGTGTTTGAGAGATGATGTACCCTTGATGATTTAAGCATCTCGATGTAGAGTTGATCAGAGGCAAAGTTATCACAGTGCTTGTGAAGTGAGCTGGGAAACATGAACTCCATCCTGAAAGCTACGCAGAACCTCTGAAGGAGTAAGTGTAGCACAAATCCTAGTTGGTCTTAATAAAAACCCAGAGCCAAATATCAGAGTAAATGCTGAAAGGTCAGAGAGACAAAGGAACAAGCCACAGCTACCTCTCACCTCACCAACTCCTCAGCCCAAAGGCCTGAGCTCCTGTCTCCTCCCATCTTATATTCTTTTCTCAACCCAGCCGTATCACTTCCTGTCTCAACCTACCTAGTGCTGGGATTAAAGGAGTATGTGCCTCCCAAGTACTGGGAGCAAAGGCGTGAGATCCCAAGTGCTGGGATTAAGGATGTGTGCCACCACTGCCTGGCCTCTATGGTTAACTAGTGGCTGGCTTTACCCTCTGATTTTCAGGCAAGCTTTATTTGTTAGAGCATATACAAAATATCACCTCAAGTAAGTGCATCGTTTAACTAAAAAAGCTAATACTCAAGACAGTATTGTCACCATACAAAATCAGCATCAGTAAGATTCTTATCCAGCACTTACTGTCTGTTATGCTCTGACCATGAATCATCTCCGTCCTCACAGCAAATGATGTGGAAGATAAGCTTACGTCATTGTTTTTCAGATGTGCAAATCAAGCCACCTAGAGGTTAGGTGGTTGTTCTAACAACTCAGAATAAGTAAATGGCAATGTGTAGATGTGAGCCTGGTTTCTATTCCTTTGTGTGGCCCTCCTTCCCTTTAGTATAGTGGAGGACCAGGTCCTGTCATGGTATTTCTCAGGATTCTCTAATCCTTTTTGCAGGCTTGTACAGCACTCATTCATGTATCTGACAGACTGCTATTTGGTGAATGTACAAACAGGAAGGAATTTTCGGCACTGTGCTCTGCACTGGGGATCACAGTAGGTACACTATACACTGTACTCTATCTTGAAATTGGCTATAAAAAGATATTAATGACATTAGGATCATAGTCAGCACAGTGAGCCACATATCCTGAGTTCATTCCAAAGAGATACAAAGATAATAGATATCAAAACTGAAATGCTTTACATTGTCAAGGACCCAGGATTCCTAACACCACAAATTATTTTCTCTTCCTGTTTTGGAGTGTCATGTGATGCTATCACACAGCCTACTTTCTTATGTGTCTCTTTATGTTACTGAACGTTAAGGAGAAATGGGTCACTAGTGGCTTTTGATGATTCTTCACTTTTCAACAGCAGAGACTGGAAGAGTTGTTCACAGCTTCCCACCATGACTCCAGGGCACCATCCTTTCCAACTTTTCAGAAGCCCTGGACTTCTGGGTATGTTATTACTAGGTGTCTTGTTTTTAATTATTGTAATTGTTGTAATTCACAGTTTTAGTACCTTCCTTCATTCATTCTTTTCCCTCTGATCACCTCTTAAATGTTGGGAAATACCAGAGCTTGATGCAGAAGCCCTTCCCTCTCCTTTGTCTGTACCTCCTTCCTTAATTGCTTCCAGATAAATGACAAGTACAGTCAACCTGTTCCAGAAGTTGTATTTTTATTTAATCTCTGTTCTTGGATTTCAACTCACGCACTCCACAGCTCCATGAGATCAATAACAATCATTCCAAGCTAACAAGACAAAAGTGCCCACTTCGGCCTCATTTTCTATAGCTTATCCTTTTGGATACTATCCTTCCAAAACATTGATCTTCCTGCTCCTAATTGAATGATTTCCTTTGCATTATGCTTATGCGTAAGAGTAGTGGATGGCTTTGCAAAGTAGACTGGCATGGATCAGTTGAGAAGATCCAGTTTATGGAGAGAGACTGGAAGACCTTGGTAGATTCATGCGGTACTGAAACATTGCCTATGGTCCCATGGACAAACATGAGAACAGCTGATCTCTGTGTCTGTTTACTGGTCTGTTCAGTTGTTAAGAAAAGAAGCTTCCTCCCATGTCAGGAGTACAGAGGTTCCACTGTATTTAAGTAATACAGGTGAATAAATGTCCACAGTCTCTTGCTATCTCTTATCTCATGTGTTCTGCCGTACATTTGTATTCCGGTTATCAGCAGAGTTGGGATCAATTCGCAATAAACATCTACAAACACACACTCACAGAGGCACAGGGACACAGATCAAGCACAGACTGCAATTCATTTGGCTTGCCAGGAAAAAGAAAAAAAATCTGGTGAGGTAATAACTAATGAAACCGGAAATAAGGCAACATTAAAAAACATTTAAAAGGCTCACAACATCTGTTTAGGAATAGCTTCATGAACCTGAAAAATGACGTTTCAATCATCCAGTGGAGCTGGTGATATTTTCCCAGGGGCCAATTCATATTTATAGACCTGTTTTCTAGTCAGTGTGAAAAAGCTTTGTTCATTTTAAATGAAAAATGATTTTTTTTTCTTGTGAGCATTTAGGAAACCACAGGAATGCGGCTCAATATATTTGCCACCCTGATCTTCATGCTACCTAGGAGAAGAAATCAATTTCGTTCCGGACTAAGACAGACTGGTTTCAATTTATTTTACAGTGGAGTGGCATATATAGTTTTGTCTCTAAAATGGGAATGATATCCGGCCTCCCATCGAGGGTTCTATGTAATGAGGACAAATCTGAGTCATGACATAGACTGAGGGCTCTATAAATGCTCACTCCTTCTTTTTCTTTGTTCCTTTTCCACATTTCTTTGCTTTCACACTTTGAGCTTTAAAAAATGAATGAAAAATAATGGTTAGTATTAGAGGATTCTGTTTCATTTCTGTCTTTGTGAATGAATCAGAACCAATATTGTCTCTCTTCCTGTGAATCTGCAGCTAGTGGGGAGGCAAGCCAGGCTTTTCATTGCAAATGCTGGGAAGGGGATCACGGACAATAGAAATTTAACTAAATAGAGTAGATTATTTGCAAACATTTACATAACAACTCTGCTTGAGAAATACCTTACAGCAGTATTTGTGTTTGGGTTATGCTTCTTGCTTTAGCAAGTATAACAGATAAATAATGGAAAAATATATGCATATTCACATTATATGTATACACATATTTATAAACATATCTGTATCTACATTTGTATCTATCTATATGGAGAGAGTGGTACTTTATGGGTACACGTAAGCAAGTGGGTATTACTGTCTTATTTTATAGATGATTACTGGTTCAAAACTGAAGAAATTTACCAAAGAGATTCAAACAATTGCAAAAGGGATGCTCCCTTGAGAGAAAGGATCATGACTTCATGTTGCTAATCTGCTCATCTCTGGGTGTGACTTTGTGTTTTGGCCAACTAGATGTACTCCTGGAAGACTGAGAAGATGTTAAAAGGAGACTGTGTTTCAGCTACTTCTGATTTTTGTCAGTAGCTCCATGGGATCCAGTGACAATCTCTATGGCTACCACAAAGTGGCTAGTGTCCACATTTTGTTAGAGTAGATGTGAAAGGCAATAAGGCTCTGTAACTAATTGTGGTAGTAGGGGCTTGCCAATCTCTGTCCTTCATAATCCATCCAGGAAACTAGTCTAGAGAAGGACAACGGATCTCCTAAGACAGGGTTTCATTCACCTTCAAGGCCAGTGGACAAGAATAGTGCCGTTTTCTTTTTTAATGGTGGCAGAGGTGCGAATGGAAGAAAGGCATTTTAAAATTTCATCGGTTCTCTCAAAAATCCTTTCAAAAATTCACCACGTCCTTACAAATTATGCATGCCCTGGAAGTCCTTCTGATTATGTATTTGCAAATGTCACGCCACACATATTTCTACCATTCCAATAGACACCAAAAGAGCATGCATATTTGACTCTATTTGACTATTCAATTCAATTTCCTTCACCTCTGATATACACCAGGCTCCGACTGTGCTACCAGGTGAACATTGTAGCCCCGCCTCCTTAGCAGCATGTGGCCTCTGTGAAAGAGGATACAGCAACATTCCTGCCACTCTGGGAATTGTGGGGATACCAGGACACCCCTGAGAGCAGGGAAGGGGTATCTAATGACAACAGTCTCTCACGTATGAGCATTTATTTCCAATATGTTTCACAGTACTCAATAAGTTGGATTGGTACATTCTAACTCAACAAGTAAGGAAGGCAAAGCGCATAATGGTATGTACTCTTTTATCTAAGACTATACAGGGTGCAGCCATGGGAATCAAAATTGGGTTTATGGGACCCTGTTGTCAACTTATCAATTCAGTTGTTTGTGCATGGTGTAAGTTCACTCAGAAAGAAAATTGTCCTGTGAAGTTCTTACATAGAAGATTGTGATTCACAGGTTCCACCAAACTTAACATTAGCTATTGGATGTTTCCTTCAATAATGAGAAACTCCTTTAATACGTCAGAAATCCTTAAAATACGTGCTACATTATTAAGAGACACATTCATACAGCAAAGTCCAGGATCCTCTGGTTCTTACAGTGTTCTGCCCTGTCTTCTGCCATGTTTCTTGAGCCTTAGGTTTGGGAGTGTTTTGTAGAATTATCCACTGGGACTAGAATCCATAAGAAGCTACACTCACCAACATGGCTACTTAAACATCAGCTGAACAAGGACATCATCAATAAACACACCAAAGAGAATGGAGTAAGAAACTACAAGGCCTCACTCTTACAAAGAACTAAAAGCCACTAAGGAAAGCTGAGAGCAGGAGATGTAGTCTTCCTCAAGGAAGAGCTCACCACTTGGTCAGCCCCAAGAACATAGACACAAGTAACATTATATAGACTGAGCAGGTATTATTTAGGAATATGTATGTATGTGTGTATGTATGTATCATGTATGTATGCATCTGTCTATCTGTCTGTCTCTATCTATTTATCTGTCATCTATATGTGTATAACAACAATTAATGAAAAGAGTGCATTAATTTGAGAGAAGCCAGGGTGGAATGGTATATGGGAGTTCGGAAGGACTAAAGGAAAGGGGGAATTATGTTATTATATTATAATCTTAAAATTAAAAGAAATAATTAAAATTGCATGCTGTATTTGGTGTTAGGGGACAGGGATGAGTTATAAAAAGCCACCAACTATTGCTTTAATATGATGAAAGGCCATGTATATTTTTGGATACCTGCAAATGCTTTTACAAAAAATGACCTCTATATCATCAGTTTTTCTTTTCCCAAGAAAATCAGGGGAGACATTCAGAATGCACTGATTTTTAACCCCCCAGGCTTCTTAGGAGAGACAAAAACTTGTGCATTACAGAGTGAAGGCTTTGGTACTGAAGGTGTATTGGGAAAGAGGATGCCATCTACTCTATGGAAGCAATAGCTCATTCCAGGCTGGGTGGCTCCTGAGACTTCAGTAAGTTGGAGGAGATGCAGGAATGGGAAAATGGGGGTGGGGGGGTGGGAGGGGAGAGAACAAGGGAATCTGTGCCTGATATGTAAAATTAAATTAAATTATAAAATAAAATAACATTAAAAAACTGAAAACAGTAGTTACTAACTTCCAGCAGCCTTTCTGAGGCCTCAAAGGAACTTTTCCAGTGAGGGGCCCTCCAGCCTGACCTTCATTACCTTCATGAGAGCCCACCTCTGAGAAGACAAACTGTATTTCATTTTGTTAGTGTTAGAAGCTGCATTACATTAGAAAACCACCTAACGTATGGCTGTGTGTAGTCAGATGTGAAAAAGTCTCGCCTATTTCAAATAGTAATATGTAGTTGTTTCCATAGCTACCTGCCTGGAACTATGCTGTGGTACAGATTTCAGGAGGCTTTCTCAACACCATCCTTGATAAGAGTAAATTCTTAATTTCCAATTCAATTTTATAATTATAGTATATTTATATTCATTGATAGAAATCTTATATACCCATTCACTAAAATTAAAAAGGATATAACTTTATATTGAGTTGAATTTTTCACATTAATTCAAGAATGTCATATTTTAGTAGCATTTGGAGTACCTAATTTAGAGGTTGAAAGAATAGTTAAGATTCAAATATGCAGTCTTTTGGTTGCACCATTCACCATTAGGAGATTACATAGCATTGTTAAACATAACACAAAACAACAATAATTGTTGTTAGCAATGATTTTTAAAATAATGTCTGCAGTGCATTTACATTTAAAATTATCTTTCTATTTATTGTCCCATTTTATTGCCAGCACAAGTCAGTGAAGTAGAGAGTACTAAGTCCATGTCCTAGGTTAAGAAAGAAGGTCAGGCAGAAGTTATTTATAGCCAGTCCATCTAGTCAAACAAGCTGCTGGACTGCACATTTGCTTTACTGTCTCTAAACTGCCAAGGCCAGAGCTGCAAAGGAGTACTGCAGGGGCAGCAGAGGTCAGCCTCTTTCCAGCTTTCCCTTCACAAATGTCCCGAGGAAGTGCTCCTATGGTAAACTCTTGATGTCAGCAGCTCCCTCCTTTCAATCTGACCTCTCCTTTTTCCCTTCCACCTCCTTTTTCTGTTTACTTTTTGAAACAGGGTCTCTTTACATAGCCTTGTCTGTCCTGAACTAGCTATGTAGACCAGGACATCTTCAAACTCACAGAGATCTGCCTGCCTCTCCCTCCCAAGGGTTGGGATTTAGAGCACCTGGATGTGAAAACCAACTGGTTAATGAGCTGAATCATCACTTTTCCTCTTCGATGTTTAACTATCAACTTGGGCCCAATTTTCCGCTCAGAAGTAGAACAATTATAAAAACACCTTTCTAATTTACACATGAAAACCATGAAATATCATTCTCAATCAAGCTTACCCAGACATTGCATGCAATACTCACTCATTCATTAGTTTTTTTTCCTATTGTTCCAGGCCACAAGCATGAATTAACCTCCATAGCCTAAGATACAATCTAATTTTCTTTGAGCTTTCTATCTTTCTGCATGGTGAACACCTCAATTTGTATCTCTTTATGCTTACTTAAAATCAACTCAGTGTATGACAGGCTGATGACTTTGTTTTCTGTGGAACATGTTTTCTTGTTTCAAGAAAATATGTAAACTGGGTGTAGTGGCTCACATCTGTACTCATAGCACTCAGGAAGCTGAAGAAGTAACAGTATCATCATGAGTTCAAGACCAGCCTGGATGACAGAGATCCAAGTCAGTTTAGGCTATAGAGTAAGACTCTGCCTCCGAAATTCAACTCCAAACCAATCTAATTCAAACCAAACCAAACCACTGAGCTCAACACTCCCAAGATGGATCTAAACAAGGCACTTACTATGTGTCAGGCTCTGTACGTAACCATCTCATTAGATCTCCAGGACTGGTGAGGCAGATGTGTTTATTGTCACTGTTTCCTGGATATGGGGATCCAGGCAAAGAGAGGTTAGGTGATTGTCCCTAGACAGAGTAATTGGTGATCTCAAGTGACTACACACATCTGTGGACTCTGTGAAATGGAATTTAGAAAACATTCTTTTCTTATATATAATGGATCACTTGGGACTCTCATGATCTTTTCCTGTTACTCTATAATCTCTTATGCAGTATTATCTACTACTCAGGCATGTATCTGACAAACTGTTGCTTCTTGAATTTAGTGTATCGATGAAGGAGTTTGTGGCAGGCATTGTTGTTGCACATGGGGCAGGCAGCAGATCATCCTCATGCTGCCTTCTTGCTTAAAGTCTAGTTGGCTAATGGACAACGATGACTGCAAGAATGTATTAATGACATGAGGCCAGAAATCAGCATTAGGTCTCTTGCATATTACAAAGTTTTACAAAATCATATATGCAATAATTAAAATACTTTGAGGTATTGGGGAATCAAGACAAAATATTTACATGTTAACAGTGTGCGATAGATGTGGCTTCTGTTGAGCTGAACTGCAAACTCTGTTAGACAACAGAAAGGAAGGAAGATGAATTGATGAAGTGGAGAGACCTGTAAGAACACCCTCTGCTGGCTATGCAGGCTTTTGAAAAATCAGGCATCCATTTGGTGAAAGGGAAGGGAAATGAATCTTCTGTACTCACCAAAGATATTCACATATTTGGAGAAGAAGCTCTGTGGGAGATAGTCTTTAACTCAACTATCATTGTACTCATCAATAGAGTAACAAAATGATTAAATACCAGGGTAGGTATTACAAGAGGAAAAATGCATAGTACTGCATAGATCAAGGAGCTTGCCACTAAATGGTGGAGATGTATGGTACATATAATTCAGAGAATAAACACTAAGGTCTAAGGTCAAGAGTCCCAAGGGGGTGCATCTCCTGTGGCTAGATTGGTGCCTAACCCAGTTATCATCAGAGAGGCTTCATCCAGCAACTGATGGAAACAGATGCAGAGACCTGCAGCCAAACATTAAGCAGATCTCGGGGAATCCTGCTGAAGAGAGGAAGGAAGGACTATAGGAGCCAGAGGGGTCAAGGACATCACAAGAAAACCCACAGAATCAACTAAGCTGGGATTACAGGAGCTCACAGAGTCTGAACCAACAACCAGGGAGCCTGCAAGGGACTGAACTAGGCCCTCTACATCTATGTGACAGTTGTGTAGCTTGGTCTTCTTTTGAGATTTCTCATAGTGGGAACAGGGGATGTCCATAATGGTTTGGCTGGCTTTTGGGACCCTATTCCTCATACTGGGTTGCCTTGCCCAGCCTTAATACAAGGGGAGGTGCTTAGTCCTGCGGCAACTTAATATGCCATGTTTATCATGAGAGGCCTGCCCCTTTCTGAACAGAAACAGAGGGGGAGTGAACTAGGGGGTGGGCAGAGGGGAGGTGAGGGGCAGAAATGGGAGGAGAGGGGGGAGGGGAAACTGCAGTAGGGAGGCAAAATAAACAATATAATTTAAAAAACAAAAAACTAAAACCTAAAAATAAAAAATAATAATAATAATAATAAAAAGAATCCAAAGGGCAACAGACTGTCATATGGCAAAAGAATGAGTGTGGGCAAGAGACTTAGCCAAGCTGCTTTAGTAGCAGAAACATTGTTGAGATAATCTACTAATAAATTTTGTAGTAATGGCATGAAATGAATAATCTATCAATGAGGACAAAGCCTTAACCTTACTTTAAAGGTCATAGTTAATATTTTGCTTCTTAGTATCTTATAATATAGATTAAATTTTACCATACAATTCAAAGGGGAAAGATTCTATTCAAACCCTACCTTTACGGGGAGGGGTCTCCTTGGGAGCAGGCTGATGTCACTGGCTTCCTCTGGCTGCCAGCTATCCCTGTAGGCGCCTTTCTCCCAACACTGCTTTTGTCTTTACATGGTCCTTTCCTTGTTGAAGTCCCCCTTTTGCTTTTGGGTTTCTATCTATTTGTCCTTCCTGAGATAAGGGCACCAGTCAAAGGAGGGTCCACTCTGCTACAGTATGAATTCATCTTCACTTGAGGACATCTGAAAAGACCTGACCTTATAAGATCATCTGCTGAGGTTTAAATGGAAACAGATTTGAGGACAGACAATCCCTTAACCAAATATATAAGTCATATAGGTATGAACTAGGACGGTTTCTATTTTAGAAGATTCAGTTTGGCAGAGAGTTAAGGGATTGTTTCACAGATCTGGAAGAGACATAGGAAAAGGAGGAGAGTTAGGTAAATGGAGATAAATTGACCAGTGGCTCCGATTATAATGACATGGGGATAGCACTGAAAAGCTGCCCTTTGCTAAGTCAAGAAACACACGGTCTAGGGAAGGAGAGCTCAGTGATCTGGAGTAAATGAAATGGTCATTTCACCTTATGCCAAGCTTCTTGTCTAGAAGCAGAGTCTTCACTTAGTCTCCGACTCAACTTTAGAGATTCCAACCACTAATCAAGAATAATTTCTATTTTTGTTTAAAGATCAACTTGTAATTTGGGGGCTTTCATAAATAATTCACAGAATTAAATGACATATTGCATTAGGGTAGCCACCCACTGCACTGATTCACTGGTATGCTCTTCTGAGGGAGGATTTCAGTGTGCTCAATGCTCATAGATTTCTGGTCTTTTTCAGTCCACCTCTCATATCTGCTCTATTAGCCAAGTCCTCTCTTTACCATGAAGCAGGAATTATTGTTTCTGAACCTGTTTATACCATTGTATTCACTACCACTATGCTCAGATATAGCTAAGTATGATGTTACCAACAAAAAAGGAGTGTGAAAAGAAATAAGCTTTGTTTCTAAGGAAAAAATGGGTCATATTCTGTGGAGAGCTAAAAACAAAACCAAACCAAACCTCTTCCAAAGAAACTATTCTGATAACATTTCCTTCAAATGAGGCATAGGCAAAATATTAAGGAACAAGAGTCTAGAAGATTTTGTACCAAAATTTCTATGAAACTATTCTTAGATTGCTTCCCTTTCTTGATGACCAATCTATCTTGAGTGTGCCTTATAAAAGATGAAGGGTGTAGAAGTCCAGCCAATGGACCAACACTCAAATCCAGTTAACTAGGCTGTGTTAGCCCTGGGACATTTAAAATATATGTATTTTTTTTCTTCTTCTCTATTTTACTACTGCTTTGAAAATATGACTACAGTTGCATCCAGTACCAGCTCTGTTTAGATTCATGAGATAAAATATCCCCATATGGCTCCCCTACACCTCAAGGCTGAATCAAAGGTGTGGTGCGCTGTCATGGTGATTGATTTCTTCTTTCTGGAATGTCTCTGAAAATGTTAATTGTATGCAAATGAGCACAGGGTGGTGGCCTCTCTTTGAATAAGGAGGAGTATTTAAAGCAAATATTGCTCAAGGATGAAATCTGAATAGGAACACAAATCACAAGAAAGGAAAACTGTACTATTAGACTCGGAGTATCTACTGCTGTTAACTCAGGATGTGGCACAAATGGTCCAAGACTCAACCATCATCCTCAACTAACACCTTTGATGCCCTACTAAGTCAACCAGTGGACCCTGTACTTTTATAGGTAGTTTGATTTTCTGGCTACAACCTTAAGATGTATGGAGTCTAATCTTTGACAGATGAAGGTTCTCAGAAATTAGATGTTAAATTCAGGGCCACCTAGAAAAGGACTTAAAGCTAGATTCAAATCCATGTTTGTCTTTTCTTCTACTTCACCTCCACGCCCGTATATGAATGATGCATGGAAAGACTGCAAAGATGGAATGAGGAGTGGAGGACTGCTCAATCACATGGAGTAAAGACTGTTCTCTAGAGCAAAACAGCTATAATGATCAATAACCATTAACTCAAAGCCTTTGCTCATGGCTCAGCGCTTTCCTGGCAGCTAGAAGGAACCATGGTGCTGACCTGGTATGGTGAAACCATTTCTTTCAAATTGAAACATCCCCTCCTGGAGGGGGAAGGAGACTCCTAGGACTCAGAAAGACAATAAAACTTGCAAGACTCAAGAAACTCATAAAACTTAACCAGATCCACAAGATCGCTCCCCAAGGTTGTAAAACAGTAAAGAAAAAAATCCCTAGTGAAGCAGACTGCATGTTGCTTGTGCATTGAACTCCAGGAACACAGCTTTCATGAGTTATCCCCTACATAGAGGTGATGCAACTGCTTTTGAATCACTCATGCCCTGTGAGTAACCCCAATAAACTCGTTACTCCAAGTTAGACTTATATGGAATCATTTCTTTGTTCTGTTGTTGATATGCTATTTATGGTAAATAGATGTTTGCTCATATTTCAGCAGGAACAGTAACATAGTCCCTTGTCATTAGTAGAATGTTGAAGACCCATAATAACATTGCCCACCCTACAATCAGGAAATGTTCTCAGTGGCCACAATTCTGTGTGTGATTTGTTCTCCCAGAAAACCGTGTGGTAGTTACTTATCCTAAGTCTGGCCAATTATATTTCAGTTCCAAGGCTTTCAGATTGACTGAAGAACATTGTTTTCATTTTAGACTCTTTAGATTGAAGTGGATATAAATTGAGGCACTGTCTTTTCCCACAATGGGACATGAATAGCAGAGAAACTTATTTGGAAAGAAGGAGAGAATAAAGGAGGTATAAAAGAAAGGGAACTCTCTAGATTTTCTGGTTCTTGATTTTCTGATTCTGGGCCCTTAATTCTTTCTCCCTCTAGTACTCACATATTCACAGTTGCTGTGGTGGAGAAATACAAAGCTCTTTGTGAATCAAGGAGCTTGCCATTTAAGAGTGGAGATGTAAGATATGCTACATATAATTCTAATGTTGGAAAGTGTCAATCTTACAGAACTCCAGTTTACTCTAAAAATTCTATTGAAAACATCATCTTTTTAAAACAAATTTCTGGACCTAACTGAGTGCTTGACCCACAGTATGTGTTTTATGATGCACTAATCTAACTGGATAGTAACAATACATGAGTTAATATTATGAAAGTTCTGAAGGGGGATCTAAGAGAAGGGATGGAATTTTGGCAGGGGTTGACAAGATGGCTCAGTTGGTAAAGTGTCATGCAAACATGAGGATTGAGTTGGGATCACGTAAAAAAGCTGACCATGAGGCAGATTTCTGAAGTTCATTGGCCAGCTAGCCTCACCAAATCAGTGAGCTTTGGTTCAGTGAGAGACACTGTCACAAAATAAACAAACAAATAAATAAAATAAAGGCAGAAAGTGATTGGGGAAGACATCCAGCATTGACCTTGTGCCTACACACACACACACACACACACACACACACACTTTCCCCCTCAGTTTCATGTGCTGTCAATACTCATAAATGGTTGGTGGCGTTTAGATAGCATAGATTTCAACTATTTCTTCCATCACAAGAAATTGCAGAATGCAACATATTGGGGAAAGTATGGTGATTGAAATAACCTTTTACTTTTGTCTCTGAAAATGTACAAACAATGGAGATGATGAACAAAATTTAACTATGCAGAGCAGATTGTTGCTAGAGTAGGATGGTCATGAATATGTTTCTGGCAGCATGTTGATGCCATTTCTGTAAAGGAATATAGAATCTGAAGGGGGACCAACAGAACAAAAGTTGACCGACTTTTTTTTATTTATTTTTATTAGTGAATTGATTAGTTAATTTTTCCCAGTCCAGTCACAATTTCCCCTCCTTCTTCTCCTCCTGGTCCCTTCCCTCAACCTCCCCTCTTCCCTCCCAATCTACTCCTTCTCCTTTCTCTTCAGAAAAAGGCACTGAACCTTCAACTGGAGAGCTTGCATGGGACTGACCTAGGTCCTCTGCACATATGTGACAGTATGTATTTTGGTCTTTTTGTAGGACTCCTAATAGTGGCATCAGAGGCTGTCTCTGACTTTGTTACCTACATTTGAGACCCTTTCCTCCTACTAGGTTGCCTTGTCCAGTCTCAGTAGGAGAAGAGGTGCCTAATGTTGCTGAAACTTGATTACCATGGCTAGCTGATCTACATGGGAGGCCTGCACTTTTGACTGACATTCTTTTTTTTTTTAAACTTCTTTTTAAAAATTATTATTAAGAAATTTTCTATTTGGTTTACATACCAACCACAGATCTCTCCTCTTCCCTCTTTCCACCCCCCAGTCTTCCCCCACAACCCACCCTCCATCCCAAGTCAAGGTCTCCCATGGGGAGTCAGCAGAGCCTGACACACTCAGCTGAGGCAGGTCCAATACCCTCCCCCCTATACCAAGGCTGTGCAAGGTGTCACACTTTAGGCACTGGGCTCCAAAAAGCCCGCCCATGCACCAGGGACAGATCCTGATCCCCCTGCCTGGGGGCCCCCCCAAACAGTTCAAGATAAACAACTGTCTCCTGTATCTAGAGGGCCTAGTCCTGGATCTTGCTCTGTAGACCAGGCTGGCCTTGAACTCACAGAAATCCACCTGGCTCTTCCTCCTGAGTGCTGAGATTAAAGGCGTGCGCCACCACCGCCGGCCAGACTGACATTCTTAATGGTCAAAGTTAGACTGGGCTCTTGTTTTTGGAGGATAAGGACTTGAGTAACTACACTACAAAAGGAAAGCATGTCACAAGTCTACTCATTCATCTATTAATAGATGAAACAATATTTGGGAAACAATTAGTAGAGGCCACTACATGTCTATTGACTCTTGTTTTTCTTGGTTTGTCTTTTCCCTCTTTTGAAACTGTTCCATTTCAATAAATCCATCCCATAGAAAAATATAAGGAGGGATCCAGAAGACTGTAGAAAGAAATTAAACCCATAAGGAGATGTACAAATATAACTTTGATGAAGGTCACAAAGCTGGGTTCAGAGGGAGTCTTTGTAGAGGGATAACAGTTGACCTGAGCATTCAAGAATGTATGAGGCTAGGGGTGAAAAGAAAGTCACACCAGGTAAGAAGAAGATCATAAATAGCAAGTGTAGTAAAGGTGGAGAATATGCAGGAAACAGTGAATGAGAATAAAGAATATGAGCTATGCTAACAGATGAGATTGAACTTGATGGGTGGTTTAAGGAAGGGATTGTAAGGGATTGAGAACAGCAGAAAAATGACTGGATAGCAGGAAGATCAAGTGGATTTTATACTATAATAATATCTCTATACCTGGAGAAGAAATAAATATTTTGAGACTCTTCCACTTTTAGGCCAGCCTTAATTCTTTCTTATTATTTACCTAGTATCTGTACCTTTAAAAATATCCTAGGTGCTATGAGGCAGAAACTTGGATCAAACTAAGCTACTCAGAACTCAGTGAGGAACCCAACTTTGTTATTCAGTCTATTGTCCAAACCTCTAGTTCACACCACTATTGTCTAACAAAGATGGTAAAGGCAAACAGAGCTGTTTTAATACAGTAAAAACAGCTGCTGCATTTAAAAATAATCTCCTGCTGCTGTGACATATGGTATCATCAGAAACTTTATTCCAGTGCCCCTGGAGCTTCTGAGACACCTCGAAATGCCATGATTACCATAAAGAGGTTTATGCAATTCTCAAAGCTGAAAGGAAAACAATTAATTCATTTTAATATTTAAAATAAATATGGGTCATTTGGATCATTTGGGAGGAGAAATGGATTACGAAAACTACAATAATTAGAATCTAACTCCCCAAAGAGAGATGTTCCAAGATGTAACTTTCAGATGGAAAATTCCCCTAGCTGGTCTGTTAAAGATGTGATTCAGTCTGTCCCAGCTTTTCCTAAATTGGATAAGAATGCTTCTTACCCAATTGCTAGCTTCAGTGGGGAATGATTATTTATGATTGGCACAGGTTTCCTTTCTTTTACACAGGACCTTTTTTTATAATCCACACCCGTAGAAGAGCAAGAAGAGAGTCAAAGTTCAAGTTCAATATTATCTAGTTGAATGAATATTAATAAAAAATGCTAGTTAAGTGTCACAATATCAGATGAATGAGATATAGAAACTGCTTTTACACTAATCTGTATTGGTCATGAAACAAGAGATATATAGATGGAGTAATAAGAAATGTTCCCCCTATAGGCTCAGACATTTGAACACATGGTCCCTAGTAAGTGGTGCTGTTTGGAAAGATTACTGTTCCTTTAGGAGAGGAAGCCTTGCTGGAGGAACTACAACACTGGGTTTGGGTTTTGAGAATTTATGTCTTTGCCCCACTTCCTGTTCGTGCTATCTCTCTGCTTCCTGAGTGTAGATAGAATGTGATCAGCCAGTTTCTTGCTCCTGCCACCTTGTCTTCCCTACCATGATGGACTCTCTCCCTCTGGAACTATAAGATCTTTACTTCTCTGTGGTGGTTTGAATAAACATGGTCTCTTATAGGATCATATGGAGTGAAATTATTTGAAAGGATTAAGACATGTGGCCTTGTTTGAGTAGATGTGGCCTTGTTGGAGGAAGTGTGACACTAGAGTAGACTTTGGGTTTCAAATGCTCAAACTGCTCTCCCCCCCCCCCCGCTGCTTGCTGATCCAGATGTAGAACACTCAGCTACCTCTCCAGCACCAAGTCTGCCTGCATGCTGCCATGCTTCCCACCATGATGATAGAGGACTAAACCTCAGAAACTGTAAGCCAGCCCCAATTAAATGTTTTCCTTTATAAGGAAATATATATATGTCATGTTGTCTCTTCGTAGCAATAGAACATTGCCTAAGACAGACATTCTCTAAGCTGCTTCTCTTGAGGTTTTATTGCAGCAAAGTAAAAGTAACTAGAACAGTGAGTTATTGCCATAAAGTATGATGCAGTTTGTAAGGGAGTTAACATTCACAGCATCATAGGGTTATGAGAAAAGTTTTGCAGCCCTACTTAGGAGGTAAGAACAAGTCTCATGGAGGCAAGGATTTCAGTACAGAAGAATAGACATGTATTACAAGGGAGGTGGGCTTTGGAGGCTGAAAGAACTACACACCAGAGCTGGAGATATAGTTAATTTGGGAGAGTTCTTTTCTAGCATTTACAAATCCTTGAGCCCAATCCCTAGCACTATCTAAACTGCATGTATGGGTGCATTCCTGTAATCACAGCATTTTGGAGGTGGTTACAGGATGCTCATTAAATATGTTTGTCTACATCAAGAGTTCCAGGCCTGCCTGGGGCACTTGAGATCTTGTCTCGAGGGAGAGAGAGAGGGTTGAGGAGGGAGGGCAAGCTTCCTTGCTCATGGGTATTTGGGGCAGTATGAGAAGGAAATGGCTGAGAAAGAACCTTGGAAGAGAAGATGGGACCAAACCCAAAAGGCGCGGAAAGGGCTATGTATGTGGTTAACTCAATATCTTGCAGATAACAGATTGAAGATGGTCACTGGAGGGTCGTCCTATAGCGATGTGACAACAATGTCATTATCACCATAGAGTCCTCTCTAATATTCATAGAACATTTAGTTTGCCTTGGGCTAAGATATCCCTCCCTCAGAGGAGGGAATAATAACTGAGTTCATCTGCATGTTCATCATATACAATGCCAAGGTTTCCAAATGGGAGAAGATTGCCTGAATTCTCATAGTCATAAGTGGGATCAGAACTTAAATATTCTAGACACTAAAAAGCTTTTTCTTAACATCTACTCTTCACTAGCTCTGAACCAGGGTAGGATTCTGGGTTCAAGTAGAGATTAAAGAAGAAAAACTGGAGACCAAGAGATCAGGAGATCAGGATATGCCATGATACTTATGATTTATGGTAAGAATTTTAAAAAAGAAAGAGGAGAAGGAGGAGGAGGAAGAAGATGGAGAAGGTAAAAGGAACAGGAGGAAGTGGGAAAAGATGACAAAGTTTTGTCTTTCCAACAGAAGGGGGACCAGTATCTTTTCAACTTTAGCTGCCTATTATATAAATTACAGCTGTTAGCATTTGAGACCTCTCAATAGTTTCTGCCTGATGTTCTGCCATTTGCTCTGAGAGAGGAAATGAGATATTGTAAACTTGTCACATTCAAGAAGCTTGTTTAAAATCTAGTGTTTGACCTCCAGAAATGTGCATGATATTTCAGGCTCTCCAATGATAAAACCTACTTCTCAGGACTTCAGGCATCTTATTATGGGATGGAAATCATCAAGCAAAACTTTTCATGTTTGAAAAGTTTTATTTGGAAAAACAATTAGTAATTACCATTAAATATTGAGATCATTTCATATTTATAGTCATATTCCACAACGGTTTTAGGGCACTTCTTCATGGTATATATAAAAGAATGAGCCATGAAACCTATTTCAGGGTCTCATAGTTTTCCCTAATAAATAATAGGTATGATTGAGATACAATGTAGCACGCTATGACAGAGCTCTGTAATAATTTTGTGCATTCTGTGTATAAAGCATGTTGAGAAATGACCAGTTCATAGTTAACACTCAGGAGATTGTTTTTTTCATTTTTTTTTGTTTTTTTTCATTTTTTTTGTCATTTCAGAAATCACTTTATTTGGAAATAAAGTATTTTATTTATCTTTCTGCATACTGTATAGTTTCCATTATCATTTACATATAAAATAAATATAAGGCATCTATGTGTAACTACTTTTATCAAGTTCTCTGCATTCCAGGATAAGCATACTTTCTAATTTCTTTTCTCTTTTAATTATATTTTTAATTAAAATAGAATTAATTAATTTTCTCGTTTATTCCCTCTCTTCAGCTTGTCCCACATACCCTCTTTCCAAACCCTCCAGGTCCTCCCAATCTCAAACTCATTACTTATCGTTATATACATATATAACACATGCATATGCTATATATAAATATCACATGTGTACATATATATGTGGTGACTAGTTTCATGTTAACTTGACACAAGCTGGAGTCACTGCAATGACTTCACTTGAGAAAACGTTTCCATAAGATCTGGCTGAAAGGCAGTTTCTTAATTAGTGACTGATAGGGGAGGGCCTAGCCCTTTGTGGGTGGTTCCATCCCTGAGCTGGTGGTCCTGGGTTCTATAAGAAAGCAGGTTGAGCAAGCCAGGGAAGCAAGCCCATAAACAGCACCTCTCCATGTTCTCTGAATCAGCTCCTGCCTCCAGGTTCCTGGCCTGCTTGAGTTCCTGTCTTGGCTTTCTTTAGTGATGGACTACAATGTGGAAGTGTAAGCCAAATAAACTCTTTCCTCCCCAACTTGCTTTTGGTCATGGTGTTTCATCACAGCAATAGAAACCCTAACTAAGACAATATGGATGCACAAATATATTAATACCATCTGCTGAATCTGTTTTATTTTGGTTGTTGTGTTTCTGTGTATGTGGTTTCAGGACTGTCCACTTGATATTAAGTAACCAATAAGGAGTTCATTCCTAGGAGAGGATAATTCTCCTCCTCCCAGCAGTCATTAGTTACCTATAGTTCTTTGTCTAAGTGTAGGACCCCAAGAAATTTGGCCCTTCTGCATTAGCATGTCTATTAAAATGCCATTTTTCTGGGCTTGTATTTTCAGTGAATGGAAAGCAGCAGTGTTCCACCAAAGAAGTACACAATTTCCTGGAGGAAATCAGACAAAAACCTAGCACCAAACACTCAAGAGATTATCTATTAATATCCTCAGTAACTTAAGTAACTGAAGATCTAGCATTCTCGAGTCCCTGTCAGGGTGACAAAGAAGTCTTACTTGACCCTCTACACTATGGATAAGTGACTATAAAGATGACAAGGTGAATGAAGAATCATGAGAACATTTATAGGTTACACCTACAAACTGTGTTCTCTTTCAAGGTATTTTGTGTGTGTTTGACCAGGGTAAGGTACCTCATTGTGTTGAATCTCATTCCTGGGTCATTTTGGACAGTGTTTCTTTTTAGAGAGCTCTTTGGATGCTTGTAGTTTATCTGTGACCCAACCACTATTGCTACAAGTATATTTGGAGATGTCTGTCTCCTTCCTTATCCAATAAACTGTAAGTCCAGGGGCTGATGGCTGGCTGCTATTATGTTCCTAATGCTCAGCTGAACCCTCCCCCTTATAACCCATCCACAACAAATAAGTCTGCTTGTGATTGGAGCAAATAAGTCAGCTAGATACTCCCTTTGGGTCATACCACAAGATAAAGCCAATACTTGAAAAGCCCTACAAAATGGAATCATTTATGTTCAACCTGGCTTCTTCAGCTTTGACTTTTAGTTGCAAAAAATACTGTTAGGATCCTTTGCGATATTATCCAGATAGCATTTGCCATCTGTTATTTAGGCTCTTCTGGTACTTCCTTTGCATCGTAGAGAATTATGAACCATTAGAGTATTATAATTAGCTCTAAGAGGTAAATGAGGATCTATTTGTCAGTGACACATAATATTTTGAAAAATACAGAAGAAGTGTAATGATGGTGAGGTCTAGCTGCCGTGTACTTAAGGTGAGCCTCCATTCTCCCTAACCTCCAGCTAAATAGCTCTACCTTATTTCAAATGAGACAGGCCAATTCATAATGTTTTCCCAAATGAGTCCTCTTGGGACTGAGCTGAATTGGCTGAGTCACATAAATAATTATACAAAATAACACTAATGGAAACTCTTCAGTGACTTGCAAAGGCATTGCACATAATATTTCAAATTGTTAAGGAGGCTTTTCAGGCAGGATATTATTATATCCTTGCTGTGGATGAAGAAAAGAAGATTCAGATTATACTCAGCTCACTAAAATAGTAACCAGAGAAAGTTTTCAAATCCAGGACATTCTCATTCAAAAGCCTGTGTGTTTTCTGCTGAACTCCTTTGCCCCTCTACCACAAAGGATGTTCCCAGGGATAATGGAAACTTGCAGCAGAGACCAAATGTCAGTGAGAAGTCGCTTTGGCATTGAATGATACAGTGCCAGTTATCTTAGATACTAGGAGAAGGGGGTAGCAACATGCAAAGAATATTTGATCATATCTGTGAGCATGGGTCTATAAGATTATGGAATATTTTGTTTAATTCTTAAAAAAAATACTAAGTGATAGTTTTTCTTGCCTCTTGTCCATGAAACCAAGAAGAATTTTGTATTGTGATGCAAATACAACGCTGAAGAGATACTACTGATGAATTCATGCATATCCTAAAGATGAGAACTTAGTGTAGGCAGCTCCACTAGGAAGCAATAGACTGCGGCACAAACTCTACTGGTCTTTGGACTGTTTGCATTTGGACAGTTTGCATTGTCATCTTGACACATTTATTCTTCCTTCTATCAAATAAAAATATAAGCTAAGGAGCTAGAAAGATGGATTGGCAGTTGAAAGAGATTTTGCTACATAGTCATTAAGACTAGAGTTTGGATTCTGGCCCTCATCTAAGAAGCTAGAAAAACTCTGAGGATCAGAGACAGGTTGATCTCTGGGACTTGATGGTTTCCAGAGTAGTCAAGAAAATTTCAAGTCCTAGGTTCAGAGAAAGACTATGCCTCAAAAGGTGTAATTGGAGAGTAATAGAGGAGGACACCTGACATCCTTCTTCTATTCTCCATGTACACACAGAGATAAGAACATCTTCCCCCCTACACACATATATATTCACACACACACACACACACACACACACACACACACACACACAAATTAAAAAGTTAATTATGATTAGGAGTGGCAGTAGAAGAATCTCTGTAGCAAGTTAGATAGCTGTATTATAGTGATAATAAGACACTTGAAACTGAAGAACTGGAAAAGACAAAACCTTAAGGATATGAAGGCATAACTGTGATTGTCTCCAGTATTTCATAAACATTACAAAGAGCATGCTGAATGACTCATGCTGGAACCTCAACACGGTTCTTGTTGTGATAGACCAACTGAACAGCTGAATAAATTATTAACATGGTGAGGTTTTTTTTTGTTTTTTGTTTTGTTTTGTTTTATTTAGTTGGCACATGTCCCATAGAAAGAGTGACATGTTAATCTGGCAACAGTTCTGCTTTACACAGGAACATAATACACACTCTTGGAGATCTCTATTGTGCAAAGTGCTTTCCTTTTGGGAAATAATTTCTGTAACTGATCCTTAGAGCTATCCAGAGAACCTATAGTACAGCTATTAAGGAGGTTTTGCGATTGTTTTAGGTATTAACTTAGAAGTTTCCTTTTCTGAATTTCCTAACACTGATGCAGAATCTATAGGATCAGTGGTGTCTTCTGCACTGGGAGTATTGGCCTGGATGGTTGGACCCAACTTGTCTGCCACATCCATTGTAGCACACACCTGGGTTCCTTGACTTCTTCATGATTTTACCAAAGTCATGCCTAAAAAATGCAGAATCTTCTGTTTCCCCTCACAGCTACAGTGTAATGTCTCAACCCATTAAGTGAAGACTTAGGATGTGTTTTTTACAGTGTATACATATCTGGAAGAAGAAGAAGAAGAAGAAGAAGAAGAAGAAGGAGGAGGAGGAGGAGGAGGAGGAGGAGGAGGAGGGGAAGAAGAAGAAGAAGAAGAAGAAGAAGAAGAAGAAGAAGAAGAAGAAGAAGAAGAAGAAGAAGAAGAAGAGCCCACTCTGGTACAGCTAATATGTCCTCTATGCATACAACTCCCAGTAACATGTGTATTTAGGAGCCTGTATGTTGGTTCTAGAGCTGGTTTTCAGTATACTCTCAATATTTTCCTCTAACAATTGCTTTCAAAAGCAATAGAATGTATGCAGTTTTCACATCTGAATAGCTGTAACAGGAGCAAATCTTCATCTTTTGAAAGCATATCTCATCCTAGAAAAACATATTATTTGCTACAAGCTATTTTTTTTTCAGTTCCATAAATATTCCCAATCAGTATGTCTAAGATTCTTCTTTATTTCAACTTTTTTTCTGAACAGAAACTTATTTCTGCAATCTTCTAACCCCATCTAAATGTCTTTGGTCTGAGTCTGGCTTCAGGTTCACTGACTTTATTCTGTGTAACATCCCTCTCGAAAACCTGGGTGAAGTATGAACAATTTTACAAATATCAGGGTCTTCTATGAGTTTATAGTTTTTGTTTGTTTGTTTGTTGAGATAGGGTTTTTCTATGTTGCCCTGGGTGTCCTAGAACCAGAGTTGCAGACCAGGATGGCCTTGAACTCACAGAGATCTGCCTGTCTCTGTCCCCCTCCCCCAAGTGCTGGGATTGAAGGCGTAAGCCACCACTGCATGGCTATGAGTTTATAGTTTAAATTCCAAGTAGTGAAAAATTATCTGAAATAATAATTTATAGTTTTAAGGAAGAAGGTCGATATGAGGGTGCTGGTGATTTCTAAGAATGATGGCCTTCGTCTCAAATAGTCATGCCAGTTACAGGTATTAGGGCAGTATTTAGTAAGCTTATTTATTTATTGTAGGAATCAATTAATGTGGAGGATAAGAACAACCTACTTTGACTCAAAGTCTAATATGAGTATTTTAGACACTGGGATCCCATGGCTGAGACTTGAAGAGAACGCTTGCAAAGCAGGATGTGTTTGGAAGGAAGACAGATTCCTGGGATAGAATAGAAAGCCTGTCTTGGTGACATCTGAGGCACAATCTTGCATTTGGTACCTGTCTTTGGTTCTCTGTCTCCAGGCGGAGCCTGGCCTCCACACACCTCCGTGTCTCCAGGAAGGCCTGGCGCTGGGCGCGGTCTGACAGGTAACTGATGAAGATCCCAGCTGTGTTCATGCACATGAATAGCACCACCTGGGCCAGCACCTGTGAGACAATTCCGAACATCCTGGTTAGATGAGTCAGACAGCAAAGATAAAGATAAGTAAATATTTTAGCAGGAATCTCTTTCAGTAACCTACATGTCTTGTGTCACGTTGGTCGAATGAAACTTTTCATTCTGATCTGGAATCAAAAGTCACTTTTCAGACAGACCTTTCTTGGCAACTCTCCCCAGTGAAAAACTGCTGGTTTTGTCCTCAAGTCTAAGCCTGAACCTTCTTTAGAAACTTGAGATAAGAAAGGCTATGAGGTTCTTCACTTTACCTCACCTTCCTCCATCATTAACTGGAATGTTGGGTCTTTAATAGGCTAGGGATAGATGGAGTTAAGGAATCAAAAAGGATCAGAGTGTACATTCACTAATGGTGAATGTGCTATGTTTTGATGTTACTGCAAAGCAGGCATTTACTATTAGTAAATATGCCATACTTTTAATACTGCTCTAAGGTTCTCTTTGACAGAATCATGACTAGTCACCAACTCAAGAAAAAACAAACACAATCCATAACGCCTAACACAAGGAAAGAATCCCTAAAAGGAGACAGATATGGTGGCTCATGTCTGTAATCCCAGCACTCAAAGGGTTAAGGTTGAAGATTGCTGTAAGGACAAATAAGGACACGGAGACTTACTATTAATTATGAAAGCTCAGCTTATAGCTTAGGCTTGTTCCTAACCAGCTCCTATAACTTAAATTAACCCATTTCTATTAATCTACATTATACCTTTCCTTCATCTGTATGTTCAACTCCCTCCGTGCCTCATTGGCATCTCCCCCGCATCTGATTCATCTCCATTTCCTTTCTCTCGCAGGAAATCCTGTATTTACCTTCTGCTTAGCTATTGTCCATTCAGCTTTTTATTGCACCAATCACAGCAATACATTTTCACATAGTATAAAAATATCCTTCAACAGTTTGCTACAAGTTTGAGGCTAGCCTGGGCTACTCTTTGAGACTATATCTCAAAATAAAAATAAATGAATAAATTCTTAAATGAAGAGAACCAGTGAAGAGAATCTAAAATTTGGGGTGTGGGTAAAGAATGGATCTGGAGTTTGGGGAATGCTAAGTAAGTACTCTACCACTGAATTACTTTCTCAGTCCCTAAAATTATTGTATAAACTTTTTCCCGAATGACACATGCACATGGTAGATAAAAAGTGATTGAACTGAGCATTAAGGATCAGAACTGAGATTGGAACTACAGACCAAGAGTCAAAGATTTTCATTTGATTTCAACTAAGTCAAACATTTATGAGGATGAAACCAAATGAAAACCACCAGTTCCAGAAAATGATAAGCTTACCTAGTATTCACAATTTCCCAAACATAATATAAAGTTATATAGCATTGAAGGAGATGTATATCCTTCTCCAGAGAAAAGACAGTCAACAGAGACACCCATTCTGACTTGAGCCAGATGTCAGAATGAGCAGTCAAAATTCATCATACAGTGCTTTTAACTGCTCAGGTAAGGACAAGGGCGAGTATGCTAGCAATCAATGAAAAGACAAGGAATAAGCAGAGAAACAGAAAACCCAGGCTCACATCAGCACACACATGCAAATTCTAGTCCTGAAATTAAAACCTTCACTGAGTGATGTTAAGGCAGCACATAAATGAGATAAGCATCAGTAGAAAATGCCCATTGTGAGGAAAAAGATTTTTTTAATGGCTTTAATAATGTGTGTGACAATATTAAAAATTCTAACATACCTATAACTTAGATTGTCATAGGGAAAGGAGAAAGAGAACATGGCAGAAAAGTTGTTTAAAGAACCGAAGTTTTTACCGATTTTTATGAAAGCAGTTTCAGATTCAAGAAACTCAGTAAGGTCCACATAGGCTAAATGTGAACAAAATTTCATGTACACATGGAAGCCCGAATGCTAAAAGCCAAAAAAAATCTTGTAAACAGTCATAGGACAAAATTAGACATTTGGGATCTACTTTCCAGTATCAGACCTATTTCCAGATTAAATATGAAGAAGTAATCCATGTTATTGATGAGATGTTCTTAAATGTACCTACACCAAAATTCTGAAATTTACAACAAAATAAAGTTAGTTGTGTTGCATAGATAATAGTTTGTTTGTTTTTTGTAAAGTATTACAAGGGATAAATAGGATCACTATATAACAGCAAAGTGTTCAATGTACCAGGAAAAGGAAAAACTCCTAAATTTTAACACATTTAACAATATAGTCTCAAAATACATAATGCAAAATATGACAAAATCTGTGAAATTATTTATAGATCAATATCTGAGGGATGTATTTCCAGCAATTATTACTATTTTGGGGGGAGTTTTTGAGACAGGGTTTCTATGTGTAGCTTTGTGCCTTCCCCGAAATTCACTCTGTAGCCCAGGCTGGCCTTGAACTCACAGAGATCTGCCTGCCTCTGCCTTCCAAGTGCTGGGATTAAAGACGTGTGCCACCACCACCTGGCTCTATTTCCAGTAGTTATTATATCAAAAAAAATTTAAAAAGCAAGAGATAATTCTTCCAATTAGTGAATATTTCTTTCAATTAATGATCATTAAATGAAGTACAGCATCTAACAATTAGATAGTTGAAATTCTTCATAGCTAAATAATGAAAAATGTAAACACATCTTAAGACAATACCAGATGCTAGCCTCTTCAGATTTTAAGGAACTTCCGTCAAACAAACATAATGAATGACGACTGTGGTGGTTTGAATGAGAATGTACTCCCACAAGCTCAGATATTTGAGTCCATTGTCCTCATTTGGTGGCACTGTTTGGGTAGAGTATGAAGGTATGGCTTTTCTAGAGGAAATATGTCACTGGGGGTTTCAAAAGCCTTGTGCCGTTCCTAGGTCACTCCCTCTGCTTCCTGCTTGTGATTTAAGATGTGATCCCTCAACTCTTAGCATTCAACTCCAGAGGCCATGTCTGCCACCTGCTGCTGCTATGCTATCTCCACTACTATGGACCCTAACCTTCTAGAACCATAAACCCAGATAAGCCCTGGTGTTTTATCACAGCAACAGAAAAATAACCAATACCCCTATAATGTCATCAAGTTACAAAGCAATGCACAAAAGAACCATCGTAAAATACCATGTGCATAGAAATTAATAAAATTTTAAAAATCCAAATAACTCATTGATCTAAGAATACATCATAATCTTCTAATGGACAATGGTGGCTGGAGAACCATGAAAATACCACAGAACAAAACTTAGGAGTTTTAAAAAAGAAAAGGTTGAAGTTGAATGTGCTGGCCACTAAACATAAAGAATTATCAAGATCATACTAAACCAAATAAAACAAAACGAGCCCCAGGATAAACTTAAAGTATATATAAGGAAAAAGCAATACAATAGGAGCAACAAGTAATGAAATAAAAAATAAAGTTAAAGGGCCACTAAACTTGATTGTTTCTTTTCTGCCGAGGACAGTAAAACAGAAACACTTCTTTGCAACTGAATAAAGAGAAAAAGTACAAAAGAGCAGTATTAAGGATTAGAAAATCAGGAAATTAAAGGCTTTGAATAATTTAATAAATAGTAATGCTAATTATGGATTTTAATGTGAGTAAGATCTCAAATACAATTAAGATGTTTCTGAAAGTGCATTGTTTCTGAAGTTGACTCAAAAAGAGAGGAAAAAATTTAAATATGTATAACCAAAATTAAAAATCTCTCCACAAGGGAGACAACAAACCCTGATAGCTTCAACAGATAACTATAAAACAATTGTGAGATAAATAATCTAAATATTCTATCTCTTCCAGGGAATAGAAAGTAGGGAATGTTCCCCAACTCAGTTTATGAGGCTGTCTTATTTGCAACAGAGCTGGCCTTGAACTTGCAATTCTCCTTTCTTAGTCACTTGAGTGCTTAGATTGTAGATGTTTGTCACAATGTCTACCTTGGACTAGCATGATATTGATATGCTGAAACCAGTATATCTGGTTAAGTTACTACAGGTAAATTTTGTTCATAATCATGAGGAGGTGACTTTTTAGACATAATAATAACAAATAATTGAAGCCATAAATGTATAGAAAAGATAAGTTGATTAGGCTGAGTTTTTTCTAAGAATTTGTAGATAATTTAATATTTTTAAATCAATTAATATGATTTGGCATATATACACATATACATAAAATATTCCATTATATAAAAAGCATGAGTAAAACTCAATAGTTTTCTTATCAACAAAATTCTCAGAACAGAAACTAACTTTCCTAACCACATTGTAGATATTAGAGTCAACAAAAACACAAACACTTGAAGCAATATGGCACTCAAAGGTAAAAGGATGAAAGTATTTGCTTAAAGGTTTGTAAATTAGTTATTACTACATTTAACTGCATGTTATAACTATAGTTATCACTATAATACTATTCTCAAGTCCTAGCCACTTCAACAAGAAACAAACAAATGAACAGGAATTCCTTAAGTTTACTGAGTTATTTGCAAAAGAAGAGTGTTAGAAGAATCATGCCATGGCTATTTTCAGATGTGATGACTATATGTGTGAAAAATGCTGAAGTCTCTATGTAAAATTGTTAGATGAGGAAGAGTTAAGCAAGGATTCCAAGTCAAAATAAAATTGATTGCATTCCTATACTGTGACTAATCTTTTTGTACAGTGTGAATATGTACTACTCTCGTTGGTTAATAAAGAGTTGACTGGCCAATAGCTGGGCAGGTAGAGCTTAGATGGGATTCATGGACAAGAAGAGAACATGGGGAAGAAGGAGGGTGGAGAAAAGCAAGATGAACATGCCATGCTGAAAAAAGGTACCACCACGTGGCAGAGCATAGATAAGAAATATGGGCTAATTTAAGTTGTAAGAGCTAGTTGGTAACAAGCCTAAACTATAGGTTGATACTTATATAGTGATACTCAATTCCAGAGTAGGTATGGACCAAGTTATATAAACTCGACAATTATTTTCTTCCTTTTTAAAATACATATATGTGTGGTATGTTATACATGTACACATGTCTTTTTGCATGCATAATGTGTGAGTGTGCATGCACATGCATTCATATACACAGGAGGACACTAGTTGTCATTAGGAATCTTCTTTGATCACACTTCACATTCTTCTTTCAAGACATAGCCTTTCCCCTGAAGCCATAGCTACCTGATATGGCTAGTCTGGCTGGCCAGCTTGTGCCTTGGATACCGTGTCTGTGTTCTCAGTGAAGGGTTTATTGGTAGGCCACTATACTTACCTGGCATCTACATGGATTCTGATACTCCCTAGGGTTTTCTTCTTTTGGGGACTTTTGAAAGTTGTTCCCTCTGCCTGTGGGTGCCTCTCATGAGACTTCTTGTCTTGCTGATTTCTTTTTCCACTCATTTATACTTTTATTGTAGTTTTCCCAGAGATGTTCTCTAACCACTTTATCATAGTCAGATTTCCCTGACATTTGTGATTCTTACAGCCTATGTGTTCATCACTAATTATAATTACATACTTATTTGCTTGCCTGATGTTTATAAGCCACAATGGATTTTTTTACTTCTACACACACAGACATGATCGTTTCTCAGCTTGACTGATACTCACTGCCTTGCACAGTAGTTAACTGCTCAACAATGAGTCTATGTATTGCTCTGCATTTCATATATGCTAAGTATTTGATGAATGGCCACATGAATTAATGAATAACTTCCTTATGTACCACTAATCATCATTTACAAGATATGGGTGAATGATGATCATGCAGTAATAGTAATAAATAAAGTAAAGACATCAAACAATATCCCTAACAAATGTTAATATAGCAAATGTGTTAGACAGTGAGTGAATGCAGAGAAGATCAGAATGAGCCATTTCAGTAAAGAAAAGCTATCACTAGCTATATAAATACTACTCAACTTTCTTTACAGTTTTAAAAATATTACACTAAACATGGCATGTGCAATTCTCATGAAAGAGTTTATGAATATCAATACATTTTTCTATGAAACTGAAGTGGGAATTGACTAACAGTAACAAATGCCTTTATGTAACAATAATTAAAATTGTACTAAAAGAGGTACTCAAATGAAAATTAATAGAAAAATTAAAGTACATGATAGAGAAATACATGAGCAAAATTATATCAGGTTTGCATATGATATGCATAAGTCAAAATGGAAAAATGTTTCTAGAAGAATAAATGGTCAATGACTGGGGGAAAATTGATCAACATAGTCCTGCATTTTTATGTGACAAAATAAATGCCAACAAGTTTGAGTTAAGTGTGAAATGAGACTTTAGACAGGGAAAATAAGATAGATAGAAACATTGTTTAGTTAATGAAAACACACGCTGAGAAGAATAGAGTCCAGAGGCAAGCCATCCCCCACAGGCCCTCAGGGTCTGGACATCACTGATCTCATAAATAATTTTATTATCAAGTAATCTAATCTATCTCATGCTATCTAATAAGAATCTAAGAATATCTAAATCATTCAATTATTATTATGCTACTATGATGAGGTAAAAGCTGCTTTATAGTGGCAATAGCATTTGGGGTTTCAAGGAGTGGCCCCTGTTAGCGCTCTCTGTGTGCTCTCTCGGGTTTGTAGTGTATTGTGATCTGTCCACCTATACAGTTCGACCTGGGCCCCTTCTGTCTTACTGTATCTTTAAAACACCTCTTATTCAGAGCTAACATGCCAAGCATTAAATGTTGAAGAAATACCATGAATCAGTATTTTATCTTACTCTTAGATATCTGTAAACTTTACTAACCTATATTAATGTATCCATTCAAGATTATTTACAGAGCAAGTTCTAAGAAAGTGAAAAAGTTTTCCTTTTCTTTTTCTCACATGTATCAATGTGTGGTATGGGTTAGTGTGTGTATGCCTGTTTGCATGTGTGTGGATGCATGTGGGTACGTGCACTTGCATTTGTATGGGTGTGGGGACTTGGGTTAACTTTCCACTTATTTATTGAAGCAGGGTATCTCACTCGATCCCAGAGCTTGCTGATATGGATATGGTTAACTCTGCTCTCCAACTGCTTCTGGGAATCTTCTATCTCTGTCTCTGAAGTGCTGGAATTGCAGGGGTGGGCTACCAGATCTACCTAACATTTATGTAGACTCTGGGGATCTGAACTCTGGTCCTCAATTTAACCACAGTGATGGCTCAGGTCTGACATAGCTTTATAAACTAGTGCAAAGAGAATACAACCCATTCTAGAAGCAGGACACAGTTAACAAGAAAACCAAAGAATAATACATGGTGGTCACAGTGCTTGTCATGACAAAAAAAAAATACAGCATCATGAAGAGGATAATGGAGTTGCTAACTTCTGGGAAGTTAGAAACATTTCTACAACAAGGAAACATTTGAGGGCCGGTGAGATTGCTCAGTGGTTAAAGGCACTTACATCCAAACCTGACACCCTGAGTTTGATCCCCAGGAATCACAGGGTGAGAGGAGAGAACCATCTCCCAGAAGTTGTTCTCTGACCTCCATATGCACATCATAGCAGGCATTTGCCCCCTGTTAATCGATAGATAGATAGATAGATAGATAGATAGATAGATAGATAGATAGATAGATAGATAAAGGGGTATTTGAACAAAGGAGAAGTAAAAAAAATGGTTATGAAGATGAGATTCTAGGGAAGAGCATTCTAAGAAGGAGGAACAGAATTTCGAAGGCTCTGAGAAACAGAATCCCATTATCTAGTACACTGTAGATGGATCAGAGGGGAAACTTGGGGAACACTCTTTGAGGTGAGCTCTGAAATATCATAAAATGACAGAACATCTGGGGATAGACATGCTAATACCAATGGCCTCTCTCTCCTAGGGGTTGGAATATCTGAGAGTTCTGACCAGTGAGAGATGTGGCTTATTTTGTATGTTCAAGGTCACAATGCCTGGGAATAGATTGCTATGTAGAATGATGGAGCCAGAGAGACAAGTTAGAGGTATCTTTCAAAAGCTTCATTGAGGAGTGATTTGGGGCTTTGACTTGGGTAAGTATGGGGGATAACTGCAGATTATTGAAATGTGACTAGATATTTTATATATTTCAAAAGAAAAACACAGGTCTTTTTGTGGATTATGAGAAAATGGAAAGAGAAAAAAGTGATACCAACCGTGGTAATTACCCTGCTTGGAATCTCCTGGGGAACTGAAGATGCAGATCTCCTATAGGTGTTACGGCCCTTAATTTGGAAAGCTTCCATGTCCATCTGCAGGGATGGCCTTGCAGGTTAGAGAATTTGCTGTGGGATGTTCTGTATGGCAAATGTGTTGTTCTGATTGGTTAGTAAATAAAACACTGATTGGCCAGTAGTCAGGCAGGAGGAAGTGTAGGCGGGACAAGGAGGAGAAGAATTCTGGGAAGTGGAAGGCTGAGTCAGAGACACTGCCAGCCGCCGCGATGACAAACAGCATGTGAAGATGCCGGTAAGCCACGAGCCACGTGGCAAGGTATAGATTTATAGAAATGGATTAATTTAAAATATAAGAACAGTTAGCAAGAAGCCTGGTATGGCCATACAGTTTGTAAGCAATATAAGTCTCTGTGTTTACTTAGTTGGATCTGAGCGGCTGTGGGACTGGTGGGTGAGAGATTTGTCCTGACTATGGGCCAAGCAGGAAAACTCTAGCTACAAGAATTGGAATCTATTTCCTGTGAACTAACTGAAAATTAAGTTGACAGACTTCTAGTCTCCTTTGCATATGCTCACCAGACTTCCTAGAGTCTGAATCCCCTGGTGGTAGAGACTGTGTCCACTGAGGCTCCATGTCTTAACCCTGGGCCCCTCATACCCGAGCTTTATAAGCATGTATCACATCTTACACCCTTGTATGAGAAGATACCAGGTGCCCACCTTTTTTGGTCTAGTTTTGTTTTCGGTGGAAATAGGAAAGCAGTCACTTTGATGTAAAAAGCCCTCCATAAATTCTTCCACATATGGAACCCCCTCTTCCCTTTGACCAGTTCACTCTTCCAACCACAGGGACTGGAAATAATCTCCAGGAAGCTGGGTGCCTCACATCTTTCCTGGGGTGGCAGCCACAGTGTAGGCCTTTCAGAAGACACTCACAGAATCATCTCCACCACTTGATTTAAAAAGTTGTCATTCCAGAAAGATCCACTGACGTCCAATGTTAAATGGGTACTTGTTCCAACCTCATCCTCTAGGGTTGGGGAAGAGAAGGAACAGCTCCAGGGGTCTCTCAGACTTCTCTGCCCGCTGTCCTCAAACGTGGTGTTTGCTGGTGCCCTGCATTTTTGTTGCAATAGACACCGTACACAGAACATCTCCAGGGTCTGCATCTGAGTTGTTAAGGCTGGAGTCCTGCTTTATTCACAGCAGATTGGAAACTATTTCATGTAAGTGTTCTGTGTATGTGAAAAGAATAGCTCAAAGTAGGTGATAGCTGACTTTGGCCCCAGTGTTGGCTTTACTTAAAAGCTTTAGAAATAGAGTAACAGAATGACATGTGGCAAACTGGTATTAATGAACTTGCTTTGGGGTGTTTTCCAATATTTTCTTTTATGGATTTTGTACCATCATTTGTCCTTAGGAGATAAACTAGGACAAGTGTTCCTTAAAATTCTGGATGTTGCACAAACTGTAAGTAAAAGACTTAATTATAGTTCATATAACATACTTCAAGTTCATGTTAAATATAGAGCATTTTGCCAAGTGTTTTCCATATATGTTTCATCTCAGTAATGGTTCTATTTGGCATAGGAAGGAACTTAAGTGCAGAAAGGCTAAGTAGCTTGCCTAAAGTTAAACAGTCTTGCCACTGCAGGAATTCTGACTTAGGGATCCAAGAAAAACTCGTCTAGGAACTGAAGGAGATTCAGTGGAACTGGAGTTCAGTCAGGAGACTAGGGAATAATTTCTTAGCTAAATAAATGTTAGACAATACTCCACTAACCATTGCAAAATAGCTATGTGAGAAATAGAGATAATTGGTGTGTAGATTCAGGTGAACCCAGTTGGGACCACTCACTATAGCATTTTTTGGCTCTGGTCATATGCTAGAAATCATTCAACATGCTCTGTATGTTAGAATGTATGTGGCTCTCCTTATAGCCCATGTATGGCAAGCACTAAGACAAACATTTGGTAAATGTCAGGGTTGAGGTTCAAGGTTTAATCATTTACCTGAGATAATGAAGGGAGTGAGTGGCAGAGGTGAGGATTGAATCCTAGTGATTAGGAACACAGCCTGAACCCAGCACTCTGGTGCTCTGCCACCCACTCAAGGGCCCCTACAGCCTTCACATAGACAAGGTCCACTCCATCAACACACTGAGATCCGTGTCCTCAGGTCACACTGGACCATTCATGTGCTCATTTTTGTAACCCATTCGGTGTGTGTGTGCATGTGTACATGTGTGTATTTGTGTGCAAGTGTGTGTGGGAGAGTGTTCATGGGCCTGTGTGGGGAAATCAAACTTAGTTCCTCATATACAAACACATACAAACTGAACTACCACACTAGCCCTGTGGCTCAACTCTTAAGGCTATAAAAAAAAAAGTGAAGGCGCTCTGGGAGAGGTTCATGCTGTACAGTCCAGAAGAAAGAACTGACATCCAAGTGGCTCTAAGAAATTAGAAATAAGCTATTGAAGGCCGGGAAAAGGTCTGTGAGCATGCCTGAGGATTAGCTATGTTTCATTTCAGATGTTCTTGCAGCAGCAATTCAGGGTGAACTAAGCCCTATGCCTGTCAGAAGTTTCATTTTTATCTCTTCTCCTCCTCTCAAAAACATCCCCAGGAGCATCATATCATCTACATTTAAAGGTAAATCGAGGCTCCGAGAGCAATTGGCTCATAGGTAAACAGCTCAGGAAATTTGGGAGTCATGGTCACCACCTGCATTCTCTAGCCCTAGACTTGTAATCTGTGCAAGCCACGGCATGCTTTCAACTCATCACTGTGGGAAAAGATGCCCACATCCAGGCCTTGCTGCTAATGGACTCAAGTCCTCATGGAGATGCTCACTGGAATATTACCAGAGATACAGTGGGCAGAGGCAATGCTACAGAAGGGAAACATGAAGTCTGGGTAGGGGTGCATGAAGAAGGACAGTCTCTACACTCCACAGGGATGTTCAGACTCTGGGGATTAGGGTTGATTGTGGTAGGGATTCTGACAAAGAGATTGAAACAGCTCCCACTCAGAGCTTTGTATGTGCCAGATGCTGAAGTGTTGTGAATACACATCTGGGTTTACAACCTTAAGCTTTACTATGTGCCATCTAGGTAAACTTAGGCAAGTTGCTTTGTCCCTTTGAGCCTCCACTTTCTCATTTGAATGACAGGAGAGAACATTTCCCTCTAAGAAGCAGAAATGCCTAGTGGAGAGCAGATGCTCAGTGTGCCAGTCAGTTTTCTAGTTGCAAATAGCGGACGGAAATGACTTAAAGGAAGGACAGATTGCTTTGGGCTCATCATTTTGGAGATGCCAGCCCACAGTCTGTCTCGATTGATTCTCACCCATTGTGAAACAGAACATTATGGCTCTGGAATATGTAAAATTAGAGGCTGCTCACTTGACAGGGGGAAGCAAGGAGGTTGGAAGGGACTGGGAAGCAAGGTATAATCTTCAAATTCATTTCCCAGTGCCTTCCTAAGGCTAGGCTCCACCCTCAAAAGTTTCCATAGGATCTCAAGTAATGACATTATCTGGACACATGAACCAGGAGGAAACACTTCATCTCCATACCATACAACCCATAACTTTGCATATTGTTGTGTAGCAGTTTCCTTCAAGATTGAAACATTCTATACTGCTGGGAAGCTCCTTAAACCAGAAGGTAAACAACTCACAATAGCTTCAGAAAGTCCTTGAAACTGGCCAGATTCACTAGGCCCTTTCCCTCCCAAGAGTAAACTGTAGAATATTTCTTTACACTGTGTGAATATGTGTCACTGTGATTGGGTTAATAAAGAAGGTGACTGGCCAATAGCCAGACAAGTAGAGGTTAGGCAGAAAAATGAGAGCATGAGGAAGAAGAGGAGGAGTCTCTCAGAATCGGGAGTAGACTCAGAGAGAAGGAGATAAACTTGCTGTGCTGAGAATGGGTATCAAGTCATGTGGCAGAGCGTAGATAAGAAATGTAGGTTAATTTAAAATGTAAGAGTTAGCTAGCAACAAGCCTGAGCTATTGGCTGAGCATTTATAATTCACTTTAAGACTTTTTGTGGTTATTTAGGAGCAGCTGATGAGACACAGAGAAACTCCATCTACAGTAAATAGTAAAGGCTGCTGGGAGTCTCTCTTAGAGGAGCTAGGCTGCAAAGAAGACTCTGAGACCAGACCTGCTGTTTGGATGAAGCAGAGACCTGCTGACTATAAGAGGTTTAGATCAAATGAGTCACTGAGAAAGTACACTCTCCAACCCATTGAGTCACCTGTAGGCTGTGCAGCATGCCAAGTCTCCCAGCTTGTAGTCTGTCACCCAGTTGGGGTGGGCTTCTGTGACACAGTTGTCATTGAGTTATTCTGTTCCTGTAAGTAACTCCTCACCTGTATTCCTGTAAGTAACCCCTCACCCACATTCCCCACTAACACCAGAAAACTCATTGGTTCACCAAGTTGGGCTTTGGTGGTATCCATACTTCTATCTGTTATGAGCTTCCTATCTGGGGTGAATATACTTGTGTGGTGAATCTCCTCAGGAAAAGTCTTGTCACACCACAGATGTCTATGTTGAAATATAATGAAATATGAAGTCTTTTGCTTTTCTAAAGTATGGTCTGTGAAGTAATTTTTTCCATTTTATTTTTAGATAAATGGTACATTGTACATGTTCTTCCATGGGGTAAGACTATTTCTGAACTTGAGAATTGTTAAAATCTCCCCTATTTATGTTACTTTGCAAGGAGCATTTATGTCCAGTACTTATTGTCCAGGAAAAAGAGTGGAAAGGTGACTACAGAGTCAACTCTGGAATCAGATTCAGTGTATCTCAAAATCTCTCTCTACCGGTTACCATATGGCCACCATGTTAAGGTTACTCTCCCTAAGGGAACAGATGCTACACAGTGTAATTTGTATACTGTGAACATATAGCTTAACCCATTAGCCTAGTGCTTAAGAATTTGTGTTCCCAATAAAGCATTGACTTGTGATGTGAACTTTGCATAGTTAGTTAACTTTTCTGCTCTTCACATTTTCTTGCCTCTATAATGGGAATACTTTCTTCAGAATGTTGTTGGATAACAGGAGAAAGCAATTAGCAAAAAAAAAAACTTGTAACACAGTAATTGCTCAACATACGTTGACTCCTGTTGGAGGTAATTATTATCATTGTAAGTTTTTTCTTTTAAAATTATATTTATTTGTGTGTGTGTGTGTGTGTGTGTGTGTGTGTGTGTGTGTGTGTGTGTCTAGGTGAGTGCATGTCATGGAGTGTTTGTGGTCAGAGGACAACTTGCAGGAGTCGGTTGTCTCCTTCTACCAGGTGGCTGCTGGGACTCAAATTTAGGTTGTAGTACTTGACAGTAAGAGCTATTACCCTCTGAACCATTTTCTAGCCCTAAAATTGTCATATTTTATAAATACAGAATAATTATATATTTATATGCACAATGTCGTGCTTTGAAATACACAATTAGCAAATTAGAGTGATTAGCATATTTATTACTTTGAACCTTTATCATCTCTTTGTGGTAAGAATATTTAAAATTTTCCCTTCTAGATATTTTTAGTCATATAATATATGATTATTAATTATGGTTACATTACCAGGCAATTAAATGCCATAAATTACTTCTATCTGACATTGCATCCACTGGCTATTGTCTCCCCATATTTTCTCTTTTCTTTGCTCCCAATCTCTAGTGACATTACTCTTCTACTCTGAACTATTGAGATAAAATTTTTCAAAAATTCTACTTGAGTGAGATTATGTAGTAGCTATTTTTCCTCCAAGTTCATTTCATGTCCCTCTAAGTGACAAGACCTCAGTCTTTCTTTACACTGTGCAAATAGTTTACATTTTTCTGTATCTGTTGTTCCATTAGGAGATCCTTTGCTTGTTTCTATATCTTGACTTTTGTGAATAACACTGCAGTAAACATTCAAGTGCAGATGCCTCTTTATCATGCTTAGTTTCTCTCCCTTGATAGATAAGCACTATTGGGATTTCTAGATTGCCTGCTAATTCTGCTTGCATTTATTTGTTGGGAAGCTTCCACACTGTTTTCCATAGTGGCTGGACTAATTTACATCTCTACAAGCCGTGTTTAAATGGTCCCTATGCTCAACATCTGCACCCATATTTGTCACCATCTGTCTTCTTGTTCATAGTCACTCTTACTGGAGTGAGGTAGATGCTCTTGGTAGTTTTGAATTGCCTTTTTCCAGTGAAATACCATAGTCATTTATGATTGTTCCCTTTGTTTCCTGTGCCATTATAGAGACCCACTATAGGGCTTGAGCAGGCAAGTGGCATGGCCTCATTTATGTTTGAGGAAATGAGTTGAGACACAGCATGAGGAACAGTCTCGACCAAGACTAAATGCTTTAAGGAGTCCATGAAGAAAGAGAGGAGAGAGTCAGTGTGTAAGGGGATCTGCAGGAGTCTGCAGAGCCCAGGTGGGAGGACAATGTCCTTGTCAGCATCCTCTGACAGAGTTGTGGACCCTAGATGCAGCCTTCAGCTACCTGACCAGTCTTCCCTCCTGTACTTTATGATTTGGATAAGGAATTATAAATAGCACATAATGAAGTTTGAAAAGTGCCAGAACAATAAAGAAGCAGACCAAAGTGAAAGATCATAGAAAACAGTAGAAAACAACATCTTGAGTTCAAACAATAACATCTCGATAGATGACAAAGGAGGAATGATGCAGACTTTTCCAAAGATATCACACAAACACAGACACAGCCATAAATGGAGACAGACAGACAGATACACTCAAGAATAGATTAAAAGAATAGGGATAGTAGATTTTATTTAATATGAAATTTTGAAAAGCTATGATAGTCAAGGGAAATAAAATTGTTAAAGCCTGAAAAATAGGAAGGCCAGTGGTAGAGAAGAAATAAAGGGAATGAATAAATCTTTAAAAAATAGACCAGGTGAAAAATGAAGTCAATAATTTTTAGTATAATAATAAGCCATAGTACAAATTACAAGATCAAAACATTAGTATGTTGTAAGTATCTGTGTCATCTGTTCAGAGAGGTGAACCTAGCAGCAGCTGAGTGTTCCAAGAGTGTCTCCAGGCTGAGATCTCAGAGATGCCTGCAAACCTCTTGACAGGCCATCCGAAGAAAACTGTCTACACACCCAGCTGTGTTCTAGACATTGCACTTTAAAATTTTCATATCCTACTTTAATGGACAATCTGTGTCACAGAAAAGAAAGACTCATAAAAGTTAAACAATTGCTCAAGGTCGCAGACCTAGCAAGTGACACTAGGATGACCAAATTGCCTATGCTTGCCTCAACATCCTGATCTCCTACTGTCACAGGACAGTAAATCAGGGTCTGGGAAGCTGGCAGCCTAAGAGGGACATTTATATTTTTAAAAAATTGAGGAGGAAGGGGAAGAAAAAGCAGGGGAGGAAGAGAAGCCAAAGACAAATACCAGGGAGAGGGGGAAGTAATTCTGTGTTTGTTAAAGCCTAAAATAATAACTGATTTATTGCTGTGATCTTTGAAAAAAAAAAGTGTTGACCCGACCCTCACTCAGCACGTCCAACACTCTGGAATAACAGCAGAGGGAAAAGGTGGGTCTGGATCTTTTCTCTTGCTGAAGGGTCAGGGTGTGTGTGTATCTGGGTGTTCATTTGTGTGTTTCATGGGTCAGGGAGAGGGAACAGGGTGTTTATAATGCCTGCTTGTGAAGAACTGAGAGCTCACTGAACCATCAGTTTTATGGTTTCCAACTCAGTGGTCAGGGATCCAAAGTGCCACAAAGAGGGGAAGGCTGCTGATGGCCACTTTTAATGCTGCTAAGAGGCCAGCTGTAGTAAGAACCAAAGGCTGACTGTGACTTCAGCAATGTCAAGGTCACTGGAAACTGTAACACTGTTACTTCAGCTGAGTGGCTGGATTCAAATTCCCCAGAGCTTATTAGGAATTAGTTTGCAAAGGAACGGGAGAAAAGGAAGAAGAGCCTGCCTGGGTTCTGAGGAGTATTGCTGTAGGAATTCCTAAGAAACTGGCCAACAGCTGGGATGCAGTAAGCAATTGAAGATACTAAGAGTTAACTATTTTGTATATTTCTTAGCCTGGCAAAGGTCAGTTTTATGATGATGGCTATACGCTGGTTAAGAAGGAAACTTGAATATGGACGGATCAGGGGAAGGTTTGCTGGAATGAGGCAGAGTCGATCTAATTTGGTACACTGGAGAAATGAAGTTCAGTTCAGCTAAGCAAAGTAGTCAGATAAAAGATGATGTATTTAGAGCAAGAATAGAAGAGAAGTTATCTGGAACCTTCCTTTTAATGACCTATTAAGTCTCATTCTTTATCCTTTTACTTCTACCAAACTCATCTCTCCCTCACCCTCCCATATTCTTATTGAAACCACACTATTTTCTTGGCATGAGCTCTTCACAGTTCCTACCACTATCTGTCCCATAAGAACCTACTCATTTTATGGAGGTCAGGATTCAGTTGGGTCAACCTTTCATTTCTTCCTCATCTCTTAGACACTATCTGTACAGAGCCATATCACTGTCCTACAGGCTAGTAACTAGCTCTGCACTAAGTATGATAGTCTCTGTGCCTCTAGGGCTTTGCATTGTGCTTCCTTTTCATTCCTACTCATGGATTGATTGAGTGTCTTCTACAGGGTGGACAGTATGCTAGGATTACCTGTGAGTGAACAAAATAAAGCCAGATCATGCTCTCTTGCAGCTTGAAGGCTAATAATGCTGTAGAATCTGAAATATATGTATTGAATGAATGAATTACCTTGGTTGAGGTAATTAAAGGTAGGCTTGTGGTTTCTCTGAGAGAAGGTCTGAGGTAAACAGATTCTGATGGACATGAACAGGGAAGAAGGAAGATGCATGTTCTCTTTGCTATTCTTTCTCCATTGGCCAGGGTGGTTCTACAGCTTAGAATTTTTAGAGGATGGGAGTCAGAATCTAATCTATATTTTATTATCACAGTCTATTTCAGCTATGCAAGCACTGGCTAATTGTCCATAACCAATGTACCAGGCTTGATGTGAGGACACAGAACAAGATTCAGTCTTCTTGGAGCTTATATTCCTATGAATTAGGGTGTTTCTTCAAGAGTGTAAGCAAGTGAGTGAGAGGGAGGGAGGGAGGGAGGGAGAAAGAGAGAGAGAGAGAGAGAGAGAGAGAGAGAGAGAGAGAGAGAGAGAGAGAGAGAGCCTCTGTGACTTACAGTTGAGTTGTTGTGAGGATAAAATGAAACAATGCACATGACTCTAGTTTGGGAGTAATGGGAACCCAGCAGCCAGCAAGTGTTAATTCTTCATGAGTGGCTATGAAGATGAAATAAAGAGCTCGCATACAAAGTGCTTAGCATTTGCTTGATGCATAGCCAACATCCCACATGGCAGCTACTAGCGCTGCTATGTTACACAGGCTGCCTCCACATCATGGCACTGAGGAGACTAGGAAGAACTCTGGGGCTGGGGCACTGGACACTGTGTCTCTCCAGCTCAATCCTTTTATTGTGCTCTCTGTCTCTGTCTGTCTGTCTGTCTGTCTGTCTGTCTGTCTCTCTCTCTCTCTCTCTCTCTCTGTGTGTGTGTGTGTGTGTGTGTGTGTGTATGTGTGTGTGTGTATAGAAGGGTGAGCTTGTCTGTGCATGTGGAGGACAATGATCAACTTCAGGCATCTTCCTCTTTTGCTTTCCACAATATGTTTTGATATAGGCTTCTTACTGTACCTAGAGATCACCATTTCATTGATAATGGTTGGTAAGTAAGGTCCCTCAGCCCGGTGTTCCCTGTCAAGCCTGGCTTTTGTACATGGTTGCTGGGGATCCAAATTCAGATCTTTGCTCAGCAACCTCTTTATTTACTGAGTCACCTTTCCAGCTTCCAGCCCTTCTTTTGATTCTTTTCTCCCCACCTTGTGCACTTTCTGGCTTCTAGTTCCTTGGGGTAGCCTGAAGGTAGCTAGGTCAGTTTGCTGGTTATTCACCTTCTCCTATGATTTGCCTTTGTGTGTCCCATCATATGATCCTCAAACTGATGCCTCTGGGTTGAATGTGCCAGGTTTCCTCAGCCTCAGCTTCCATCTGAATTCTGACTAGTCCAAGAGGGATATAGGGAAATCTGGACAAGAGGTAGGGTTAAAGGGGAGATGGGAAAGGAGAAGGAAGGGGAGGGGAAGGGAGGCAAGTATTTCATTTTACAGTTTGGGTGATGACTGTGTTCCTCTAAAGTGCTGCAATTCTCATCAAGATCCACTAATACCACCCACACCCTTGCCTCTTCAAGTTCCTAGAGCAGAAACAGCTTCCTTATGACTCAGGGGGTAGGCAGCTAATTAAGACATGTGTGCCTATAATCTTATCTTAATCTTTGCCTGAGATCGCACAATTTGCTCCTTTGAATGTCTGTTTCCTGATGGAATCTTGGACGACATACTACAAGTTCTCTAACATCTCCAGACCTTTGGACATTTGATTCCTTTTCCTTCAATTGTGCATTCATGTACACACACACACACACACACACACACACGCACGCACGCACGCACGCACGCACGCACGCGCGCACACACACACACAGCTCCTAGGACTCAATATGTAGTTAAAAAAAATCTCTATCACTCTTCCCTGGTAGTCCCCATTCTTGTGCTGGCCTGCTTTGGAGCATGTTCTTTCCACATTGCCTCAGGGTTTCTGTCAGTGTGGGGGCCTCATCTGTGGGTTCTGAGGGTAGTGGCTGCTGTCTGCCACTGCAGGGTCCCTGTACTTGACATGCAGTGGTCAGTCAGTAAATTTGTGTTGACAGTTGTCTGGAGGAGCAGCTGAGATATTTGGTGAGAGAGTTGCTGAAGAGGCACAAGTGACCTCTACATGCCTGTTACTGTAAGAAAGGCTGTTTCCTAGGGGCAAGTCATATGTCTTATCAAGAGATTACATTTCTGGGTAGTGGAGGTTTTCCAGGTTCCTTCACTCTGGCAACCAAGAGATTTGCCTCTATAACTTGCCCCTACCAAAGAAGGCCTTGTTAACCAAAAGGGTTTCATAAATATGGCCCTTCAGTTTTCCCATTTGCTTATGGAGTGCGAGCTCTTTGGGAAGTTTACATTTTTATATTACCATAGCCCTTGGTAATAGATAAATCATTTCTCTACGTCACTAAGTATTGGGGCCAGTGTTGGAAAATGAGCAAGAAAATTCAAGACAAAACAAGTAATAACAACAAATAGGTCTCTCTCTCATCAGCCCTTCTTGGGTCCCCATGATGTCAAACAGTGACACTTCAGAACTGACCACCCCCAAAACACTGCAATCATGTCCCCAGAAAGATGAGTGCCAAGGCCAAATGATGGATCTTTCCAGAGGCATTTTGCTCAAATATAGCATCTTAGTTTCTTGTTATACTGATTATTTAGAACATATAATGACTCCTGTTTACAATGAATAAATATATGAGATTCCTTGCATGAAACCAAAAAGAGGAAGAGAAACTTACCATGTCTAAAAGAGATTAAATCTAAAATGAAAAAGCATGCCCAGGAAACAGTAGGAACATAATAACAAGTGGACATCAGAAAAGAAGACATTTTCCTTGCAGAAATACCTTTACTGGGTTGATTGATTAGGCTGCATCAGCTAAGAAAGAACACATGTTCCTGAATGGCTATTAGGAATAACAGCAGCTCAGACAGGAAATCAGAGCCCTTATAAACAATGTCAGGACAGTGTACATGGATTTTGTCACAAGTGCTAGGTTTTCAGCTGCTCAGCACTATTTATAAGGTGAAGAACAGGGGCTGTTTTCCTACCAGGGAACCCTAGTAGTGTCTGGAGATGGCTCTGGTAATCACAACTGGGATGGGGAGGTGTGCTGCTGGCATTTGGTGGCGGTGAAGGCCAGCAATACTGCCACACATGTTATGTAGCGCAAGACAGCCTCCCTTCCTCCAACAGAGATTCACTTGACTACAAACACCAATACTTGGAGACTAGCAAACCCTCCACATCAGCCTAGCCACTGACAGAGTATAACAAATACCCGGTGTGTTATCGCCAGATCAGTGGGCAGCACACACCTCAGTTTTCAATATTACTTTGTACCCAGAATATAGTGATTCTATTTAAAACATTTCAGCATTCATTTTGGTGTGTGTGTGTGTGTGTGTGATTTGTGATGTATGGTGCATGTATGTGTGTACGGTTTGTGAAGTGTGGTGTGTGTAAATGTTGTGTGTATGGGATATGTGGTGTGATGTGTGTGTGTGTGTGTGTGTGTGGTATGTGTGTGGTGTGATGATGTGGAGTGTGTGGTGTATGTGTGTGTGTTGTGGTGTGCATTTTGTATGTGTGCACGGATGGTTTATGATGGGTGTTATGTGTGTGTAGTAAGTTGTATGTGTGTGTGGTGTAATGTGTGTGGCTTGTGATGTGTGGTGTGTGTGTGTGTGTGTGTGTGTGTGTGTGTGTGTGTGCATGGAGTGTGTGTTGTGTTTTGTATGTGTGTTGGTGGTATGTTTTGTGTGAGTGTATGTGTTTATATGTAGGAGACAGAGGTCAATTTCAGCTATTATTTATCAAGAGCCATCCACCTTGTTATTTGAAAGAGAGTCTCTTAGTCGCACCTGGGGTTAGCTGATTAAACTAGGATGGCTGGCCTTCGAGTTCCAGGGATCTGCCTCTCTTCACCTAGTCAGCACCAGGGTTGCTATGATGCCTGACCTTTTAGGTAGGTCCTTAGAATTGAATTCGGATTCTAGTGTTTGCTGCACAAGCACTTTACAACTAAGCTATCTACCAGCTCAGTCCCCATTCCCATAATTCTGATCCTGCCATACAGGGTTATTTCCTTTGTGTAAATGTGACTTTAAAGCTACTCCTTGAGTTGCATCCTAGCTACACAAACATCATCAGAACAAATTTTATGTTGGGGACCGATTCCGGACAGTGGTGTCCTTACTTTATCAAGCCTTACAAAGGCAGGAAGTTCCTGGCCTAACCTCGGGCTGTACAACTTCCTGGAGTACCTGCTAATCAGCCAGCTGCAGGGGCCTGGGACCAAAGCGACCTCACCCTCCCTTAGGAATTTTCCATTCTTCTCTCCGTGCTTCCCCTGCTTCCCCTCCCTGCCTGAAGCCCTGCTTATAAGCCTCAATACCCAGTCAATAAACGAGACCTTGACGCAACTCAGACTGACTCTGTCTTCCTTTACGCACCCCCATTGATCTTTCAGGAGGTGCCTCCTCGGGTCTCATCAAATAACCTGGCCCGCGGGACCGGGCAATTTTATATCTCCCTTCTAGCAACTCAAGTCTTATGAAGAAGACAGACAATGGAACATAAAATCAGCATACAGAGGTTGACTATTATGGCAAAGATGCATGGCGGATACCCATATATGTTGTGAGAACAGTTAATATTGCTGAACATCTTCCACAACCATTGCATTCATATCTCCTCATTTAATTTTCACAGGAAGTCAATAAAATGAGTGCTATTGTTGTTGTTAGAGTAATCACAGATATTGTTCAATCAGAATGGTTTTGACAGTGATAATTCTTATATGGTCCAAAGCATATAATGTCTGGTTATGATAATCCTCGTTTTGTGGGTAAGGAAAATAAGATAAAATTTACTAAGTCCCCAGCTCAGGACACCTCTCTATATAGGTGGAAGTGCCAGGATTGCAAATCATCCATTCAGGTTTCAGACTCTAGATCTGGAAGTACTAACTACAATGTTCTATAAAGACAATGCACAGCAGTAGAGTCCACAGAGGTTACAGAGTCCAGAAAGGCTTCCTGGATAGGATGGAGTTTAAGCTCAAATATAAATAGTGAATATGAGTTAGGATAGCTAGAAGTAGAGGTACAATGTTTTCAAAGAGCAGTATATAGAATGGAAGGAAAATCAAGAAAGTTTGGCAGGGTATAAAAGACCAGCACCATGGAGAGGAAGATGAAGTTTGGAAGTGGGGGTATGGATATGACAGCTGGGAGAGGCCGAGAGGAGCACTGACCCCACCATTGGCTCTAGAACACACTGTGGTTATCTTATTAAGTCTCTCAGTGTATGGCCTATGTTGATTTAAATGTATTTAAAAAAACGCTTTAGAGTTCTAACTTGTTCCAGAATTGTATTTCATAATGGAGCAGGAAGTGCACCTGATTTTAAAATCCTTTCATTCAATGTGATTGCATCTAATCTTCGTGTTCAGAAAATTTGTACTTCATTATATTAGGACTCACAGATGTATCCTTGAACACAGTAGCAGATATGATTACCAATGTCCTCTTATGAGCATCTATATTGACACATTTAGCTTTAGGGGTTCTGTTTTTTTCTGCAAGCTTTACACAAAGCAACTGTTAAGCTCAAACATGAATAGTGAGTATGAGTTAGGACAGCTAGAAGTAGAGGTACAATGTTTTTAAAGAGCAGTATATAGAATGGAAGGAAAAGCAAGAACGTTTGGCAGGGTATAAAAGACCAGCACCATGGAGAGGAAAATGGTTTTTCAAGGAGAACCAAGATTCAGGTCCAGAAAGGTTTTGTTATATTTGCATAGGACATGCAAAAGAAGATTGTTTCTTTGAACTTGTTCTATGAGGTGGAAAATTTTAACATAGTGGATTTTTTTCACACACGTGCATTTAGCATTTATATATAAAATTGACCTACATATTGAAGGATATATGTATACATACGTACATATACATATATATATGTATAAATATGTATGACAAAATTGGGATTGAGAGGCAGGAAGGGAAATAAAGAAAAGGGTTATGTAGATGAAGTACCCCAAATAATGCTGCCTGTTCATACTTTCATCACAGTGAGAAAATGAAGATCCAGTAATCTTTCTCAGCCTGTGGCCTCCAAGGATGGAGGGCTCACCTCCCTTGTCTCAGTGCACCACCCTGTTTAAAGGTGAATCTTTCCCACAGATTATGGACTCTAAACATAAGCTAACTGCTTTACAGGGGGCATACTGGACTTGTTTAAACAGAATACAACCGTTTACTTATTTTTGTGGGCATTTAAGAGATTTTCTTGAAACTGGATTCAGTTTATAACTTTAAAACCTAATCCAAGTGAAGCAATGAATTTCAAGGTAGAGTAGGTTTCACTCAAAGAGGGTGTGTGTGTGTGTGTGTGTGTGTGTGTGTGTGTGTGTGTGTGTGAAAGTCCTATTATGATACATGCAACTAGCAGAAAATGTGGGAGTGAGAGAGAAGAGGAAGCCACTGGAAAAGCTACCACCTTTAGTGTCTCTAACCTTTGATAGATGCACACAGCCCCTAGCAGTGCACCTAGCAATAAGCAGTGCATATTAAATGTTTGTTGGATAAAACAATGAATGAGTGACCCCTGTGCAGCTGCTGTCAGAAAACAATCCATCACCTCTTCTGAGCAGCCTTGTCTTGTGGATACAGGGACATTTTCAACCCTGCCTTGGAAATGAAGTCTATAAATATTCGTAGTCAGGCAAATCGGATATGTTTTGAAGACCAAAGTGGACATTGATTCAATTCTCTTCCCTCTTGATCCAGGAGCTGTCAGACATTGCATCTAAAGTGCTTTATGGATGGGGCAGGAGGGAGCAAAGGGCCCAATGAGACTGAGACTGGATGGATCCTGAACAGGTCATGGGCAGGGCACTGAAGAAACCTCTGTATTTACTGGCTTCATAGCTCCTGACATACAGGGGATTGCTGGGGATGTGAGTTAGCTCCCTCTGAGAGTACTTTATCTAAAGCTAATTGTAACTAATCTAAGCATGGAGGTGATGGTATAGGTCTGGGGTATTTTTTGGTGTAGTGTTTGGAAAATGTATAGAAGAGAATGGTTTGGGAGAATACCATAGGCAACTTTAGTATTGTCAGGTTAGACTAAGAGACCTTTATAAAACACAGCAGAAAGGAGGCACAGCATATGGATGCAGGGTTTCTCTACTCTGTCACTCACTCCAGCCCAGATGCTGATACAAGAGCACTCTGCTAAAAGTGCAAGAGGAAAGCCATGCCACAGTGATCACTCTCTGAGAGTGGGATCCTCCTCCATACACAGTAAAAACTTTAAATCAAAGACTTCTACATGATTCTGTGTCTTCCCAGTGGGTAGAATGGGTGAGTTTGGGGAGTAAGAAAAAGGGGCAGGAAAACCTTTAGTTTGCCATGTTTTTTCCTAACTCCTTTGGAGTTTCTGAAAACATTGGTTCTGTAACTTTAGAATTTCAGGTTCTCAAAACAGAATATTTTTACTAGTTGATACAGCAAAAGTTCCCCTGAGCCATAATATGATGACTACTTGAGCATGTTGGATGCTTCCAAGCTAAGTGATAGGAAAATAAGTCATAGCCCTGGAAAGTGTAAGATGCTTGCATGAGAAGCCACAGTGACCAGAAGGTCTGCCCCACTGTGATTAAGTCATCATCACACTGCCAGGTAAGCCACTGAAACCATCAGAAGAGCTCACAGAGCAGGGAGGGGGGAGGTGTTGTTAGGTCAGAGTGGAGGAGAGAGATAATATTTGGCTCCTGAAGCAGTTGTGGTAATGAGAATAATTGGTATCATTAATCTTCCTCTTGTAAATCTCACCAGAGAAGAACAGCCTACCAACCCTGTGGGGGAGAAACTCATAGAATATATATGAAGTGGATCATAGTGGCAAAGGGGTGGATTGTGGTGAATCCTGTGATAAGCCACAGATCTCCCTTCAGCAATGAAGCATGTATGATCAGGATTATTTCTGTCAGATAGTTCTCAGATATCAACTTCTTTTGAAGATCACAGAAGAAGGAGGAGAAGGAGGAGGAGAAGGAAGAAAGAAGAAAGAAGAAGGAGGAGGAGAAAGATAAGGAGAGGAAGAGGAGGAGGAAGAGGAGGAGGAGGAGGAGGAGGAGGAGGAAGAAGAAGAAGAAGAAGAAGAAGAAGAAGAAGAAGAAGAAGAAGAAGAAGAAGAAGAAGAAGAAGAAGAGCTCATCTAAAGTCATGTTCCAGGATTGAAAAAACAACTCCAATTCAGAATATCCCAAAAGATTGTCTTAGCCTCAAAACTGCCTATAGGATCCAAGTGTCTGTTGAAATTGTATTATAATTGGATGTGTCCATACCTCTCTTTCTGCTTCTTTCTCTTCTATTCCATAGGTATTGAGCCCAACTTCATCCCTAACAAATTTGAAGTATGTGCATTTTCCTTTCAGAATCTCATTCTCAGAAGACCCAGCCTGGTATGATCTACATGAATTTGTTATTTTTTATTTTTATTTTATTTTATTTTACAATACAATTCAGTTCTACATATCAGCCACGGATTCCCTTGTTCTCCCCTCTCCCGCCCCCCTCCCCTTCCCGCCAGCCCCCCCCCCCCCCTTCTCACCTCCTCCAGGGCAAAGCCTCCCCCATGGACTGAGATCAACCTGGTAGACTCAGTTCAGGCAGGTCCAGTCCCCTCCTCCCAGGCCGAGCTAAGTGACCCTGCATAAGCCCCAGGTTTCAAACAGCCAACCCATGCAATGAGCACAGGACCTGGTCCCACTGCCTGGATGCCTCCCAAACAGATCACGCCAATTAACTGTCTCACCCATTCAGAGGGCCTGATCCAGTTGGTGAACCCTCAGCCATTGGTTCATAGTTCATGTGTTTCCATTCGTTTGGCTATTTGTCCTTGTGCTTTATCCAACCTTGGTCTCAACAATTCTCGCTCATATAAACCCTCCTCTTTCTCGCTAATTGGACTCCAGAGCTCCACCCGGGGCCTAGCCATGGATATCTGCATCCAGATCCCTCAGCCATTGGATGGGGTTTCTAGCACGACAATTAGGGTGTTTGGCCATCTCATCACCAGAGTAGGTCAGTTCGGGCTGTCTCTCGACCATTGCCAGCAGTCTATTGTGGGGGTATCTTTGTGGATTTCTGTGGGCCTCTCTAGCACTTTGCTTCTTCCTATTCTCATGTGGTCTTCATTTACCATGGTCTCCTATTCCTTGTTCTCCCTCTCTGTTGTTGATCCAGCTGGGATCTCCCGCTCCCCCAAGCTCTCTTTCCCTCGACCCTCGCCCTTCATTACCCCCACTTATGTCCAGGCTGTTCATGTAGATCTCATCCATTTCTAATCTAGTCAGTCTTTAGGACTTGTTGAGTGAACAGATTTAGTTTTTCCATTTAGAACATCTTATGGATGATGACGATGGTGATAATAACTATCTCATAGCTAGTTTTCTCTATTTCCTCCTTTATTTCACAAGCATTTGTTAGTTTCTGGGTAAGACTGAGGCAGAAAACCCAATAGTAAAGAATACAACTAAGATCCCTTCTCCATGAAATGTCTTGTGCCACTTTTAGGTCAAGTATTTGGAAAAAACCTCTCTGTAGATGAAGCATTTAGCTAAGACATAGAGGGAGGAGGAGAAAATCTCCACACAACAGTCATTCCAGGTAGGGGAACGGACAAAAGCAAAAGAAGGAGAAAAGAAGTGTGGCCTTGGGAGTGATGTATTATTTTGTCCTGAACCTCAAGACCATGGAGAAAACCACAACAGAATTCAAAAGGAAATGAAGTTTCCTTTTGAGGTATCTCTTTCCCAGGACCCCACTCACAATGATTTGCATGGTAAAAGAACCTTTTCCTTGTCTCTCCCTCCTCCCTGGGGAGCAAATGGTCCTGTTGCTGAGGTGGTGGTAGAAGCTCCTGAGGAAGTTTTTAGCACTAGCATGAAGAGTCTGTGGTGTAATGTGATGGTTACTATGGCAATTTTTATTGGGTAATTGATTTTGAAGAAGCATTTGATCCATCATTAGCTACTAAGTTAAAAATAGCAACGAACCAAGCAATTGTTTTTTCTTTCTTTTCAAAATAGGTGTGTGTGTGTGTGTGTGTGTGTGTGTGTGTGTGTGTGTGTGTGCCCACATGTGTGTACATGTGTGTCAGAGGACAACCTTGGGTTGGGTATCATCCTCAGGAATTCTGTTCACCTCTTTTGATACAGGGTCTTTTACTGGCCTGGAGCTCATAAATTAGGCTGTCCTGGCTATGTAGTGAGTGATGCCCAGACACCCCCGTGTCTCTACATCATCAGCATTGGGATTATAAGGATGCACCACTGCATCTATCAGTTTTACATGAGTTCTGGGAACCAAACTCAAATCCTCATGCTCAATACACAAACACTTCAGATGCTGATTTACCCATCCCAAGCTCAAGTCTGTTTTTGTTTCTGTTTTTACGTAAAAGGTATTTGGTGTCTAGAACAGATAAACTCCATTATGCATCCAAGATTGGAACATTTCACAAGTCAGGAAAATTTTGACTTCTGTGTAGTAGACATCTACAGTATCTGCTCTTTTCCTTTACAGAAGAAATGTACTTATTGTTGCAAAGGAATATTAAATTGGCCTAATAGAGGTCAAAAGGTAGTTCCCTAGGTTCATATTGAATATCTTGGCTTATAAACAAGCTAACATCATATGAAATAATGTTACAAAATTTCTCAACTGTATTGTTTTACAGGGTGAGAGGGACTGAGTAATACCCCAGCTCTTTCTGATGAATATAGAAAGTAGAGTGATTTTAGAAGGACATACTAGCTAAGGATGAACACTGGCTCCCATTTATGGCAGGAACTAAACATTAGCAAATCTGGCAACAAGGGTTTAGCATATCTGTGCCTTTTCAAGTTTTCTCATTCTCATTCAATGTTCCAATCAAATAAAATGTTCTTCCAAAATTTAAGTGAACAGCACTTATGAGTAAGTGCAAAGTGACTTGGCCTACAATGTAGAGCCATGTACCTTGTGACACATTCAGTAGTAAAAATATAATGGAAGCTGGGAACATAAAATGTCTTCAGCCGATGATGACTCATACCAAACACCATCCTGTTCACAATATTTAAAATAAATATGTTGATGCTATATTTGTACCTAAATTTTGCCACTTAACACAACTATGCTTATTTTACCAATTTTTAGATAGTGGAGTCATTAATGACTACCTTCCAGGATTGCCACAGAGTGAAACAAAGCCACATCTGGAAAAGTCCCCCCACTGTGCCTGCCACCTTAACCTGCTGGTTAAAGGTCTGTTTCTGGGATTTGGATCCCAGCTCTGACTTTTTCTCCTGTGGAAAGATTTAATCTACTTCCTTCTCTAAGGCTCAGGCTCTTCATATGTTAATAGTGATGCTACTGGTCTGTTAGTCACAGGTTTTTGTGATTAAGTGAAGCAATTACTTAGCACCCTGACAGATAATGACCATTCAGGACATGCTAGCTGCTGCTCTCCATGTTCATTTCTTTCTCTCTGATCTTTCAATGTGGGATTATGTGCCATAACTCTTCTGGACCCCATAACTACTGTGATTCATTATACAGATTAGAATACTATATCAGAGAAAAAAAGTGACAGACATAAATCTGCAGTGTCCTAGGCACACTCTCACGTGTGGGTGCACACTACTGATTAAGGAACAGGACCATCATATAAATCTTCATACCTGGGAAATGGATTTGTAAAGGGTACTCTGTTAAACTCAGTGAGGGTAGGCAGAACTGTAGGCTCTAACGATGCTAGTCAAATGAAATAGACTACACCCTTCCTTATGAAGACACAGAAAATAAAGAATAAAGTGGTTTCGCTTTCTCTGTACTGGGGAAAATGTGCTGGGAAGCTTTTCTATTTAAGAATGAGAGAAAATGTCAGGACAAGTGTTCAAGAAGTGCATTTCTTTATTCAATCCTCAATAAATAGAACACTATTTCCCCTTGCACATGCTATGTGCCAGGCACTGCTGTAGGCACAGAGAAACATGGTCATAATTTCTGAGTTCTGTACTTACCTTCCAAAAAAGTAGAAGGTACGTAATTTAAAAAGCAGACTAAGTTAATAGGGAGAGAGAGAGAAGGTTGGGTAGGGATGCATATGGGGGAGAGGTCACAGATATAGATAAGTATGTAAAGGTAGATGTCCCCACCAGGTGGACGACTCTCAAACCAGCTGCTGAGGGAATCACATGGATCTACGTAGGGAGGAGATTTGAGCAGAGGGGATAGTAAGCCTGTGTAAGAGCAAACTGGAATGTTTAAGGATTTCATGGAGAGGAGGCGGAGCATATCAATGATGGAGACAATACGATGAGCTGGGCAAAGAGGATACAGGATAGGGAAGGATTCCATGGACCACTTTAGAAACACTCACTTCTGTCAGTACAAAACAGAGAACCTCAGTACTATTAGAGCAGAGGAGGGTCCTGACTTCATTCAGTTTATGAGGTGTGTCTCGGAAAGCCATTGGTCCTTGTGCTAGAGCTGGCAAAATACAGAGTAGCAGGTGGGCTTCCTCTAGACTTCCTTCCAAAGTCTCTAAGGACAAAAGACAAGTACTCCCGGCCCATCTAGGATATTAGGACCAAGACACCTGCTTTGATTAAGACAGGCTTGGGTGACCTTAAGAATTCTCTCCAGCTTGGAACATCTGTTCTTCTAAAGGCAGAGCAGGCAGGAATTTGAACCAGGTGATTAGAACCACTCCGAGTGAGGCTCCTGGCCCCCATTCTGAGACATTTTTCTCCAGACAAATGCCTTGGCTTTTGAATTAAAATTTTTACATCTGCTTATTCATCCATTCATTTATTATTATTATTATTATTATTATTATTTTTTTTTTTTTTTTTGTGTGTGTGTGTGTGTGTGTGTGTAACTTGTGTTCTTTCTTTCCATCATGTTGATCCAGGAATCAAATTCAGGCTATCAAGCTAAGCAGCAGGTACCTTCATCTGTGGAGCCATCTCACCAGGCCATGGCTTTTGATTTATGCACAGGGGATAATGCTTTCATAGCCTGCTTTTTATTACTGGGCATAAGAAAAGCTGGAAAGCCAGTGGTGAGCCACCTCCTTATAAATGCTGGAGTGTGTGGGGGCAACACCAGAGCTACCATATATGTGCCCAGGAGAGCCAGCCATTGGTGTGTTGGTGATTTTTCCTGTTTTAATCCAGTAGCAAATTCTTTGTTCCTCAGAGTTGATAAAATGCTGAACATAAAGTTTGCTGTGTTAAGAAGATAGTAACCATACTAGGATATGAAGAATGTAGAATTGTAGCCGGGAACTGTTTCCGGGTTCATTAGAAACCTCCCAGCAAACTGAAGAAGGTAGTTCATTTAGGAAAGTGCTTGTCTTACAAGTTCAAAGACCCAGATTCAATCCCTAGATCTCACATCTAGAAAAAGTGAGGGGTAATGGTATGCTCCCTTAATCACAGTTCTGGGGAGGTAGAGACAGACAGATCCCAGGGGCTTGATGGTTAGTTAGTCTAGCTTACTTGGTGAGTGAATTTCAGGCCAACGAGAGACCTGTCTCAACAACAAAAATGATCAATACCCAAGGAATGACACCCAATTTTGTCCTCTGTCTCTCTGTCTCTCACACACATACATGCACATGCACCATGCACATAGGCAAGCAGGCATGTGCACAACACACACACACACACACACACACACACACACACACACACACACACATACACACTCCTCTTTCCAGAACTTTGTTTCCTTGTTTGGTGAATAATATTAAGGCTAGTAACTTTCCTTATATATACCACCTTGTATGTGAAAGTACACATTGCAGTATAAATGCCAGAGATGTGGTTTGTGGGGCTGAGTGCTCTAATGAGTGGCTCATACAGCGTAAATGTTGGTTCTAGGGGGAGAAATGGGCTCTGAAATACATGTTCTACTTCAATATTTAATCAAAATAGTGACTCAATGTAATTCCAGCACTGTCTCCTTCAGCTATTAATATTTTGAAAGGTCAAAAAGAACGTGCAAAGAAAAAGAAGTATTTCTAAAAAAAAAAGAAAAAAGAAAAAAGAAAGGTGAAAAAACCCTTTTAGTAAAATGTCCTGAGCATCTTAGAAGGTTGATGTGTCAACACACTCTTCCAGCTTTCAGTTGAAGACTTGGCCACATGATTTAAGGGTATCAAATACATACATTTTCACTAATTAGGCTCCTTGCTAGTACTTTGCCCAGAGTCCAATGTCAACTTTTCAGTGGCTAGTCATTCTAACCTCCCTAGTGGTTCTATTTACTCACTCAATAAAAATCCATTGAGCATCTGTGTGCTGGGAATTATTCTTAGAACTGGAGTTCTGTCAATAAATTAGAGCAAAAGTTCATACCATCAGAATCTTCCATTGCAAGCTGAATAATGTCAAGTAGCCTTCCTGGGTTAGAAACTGTTTGGGAGAATTTCCTGCATCAACTCTGTTTATTCTCACATTTAAAAAAAAATAAAACACACGTTATACTTTCCCCCATTTTACTGAGGCTTATGGAGGCTGGATATCTTGCTAGGTCAATGTGTTTTTTTGTCATGATCTCAACCCAACCAAACTGATACTAGACTATGTGTTATCATTCATTTTGCCAAATCTTCCTTTTCTATTTGGGGTGAAGTGTAGGAGGGCAATTTCCTGAAGATTAAAATACAGTGAAATTATGAACACAAGAGTATTATTTCTCTAGTAATGGAGATCTATCTTTGTAGCAGTTTTTCAGTAGTTCTAAATACTATCTTCACTAACTACTCTGAGGTGAAGTATTTCGTAGGGGTCTCAGCCTGAATTGACATGTCTTCTGTCTCAAATACTACAGACACTCTGGTGACCCATTTTTCTGTCTTCAATGCCTAATCTTGTATTAGCATCAAATCTTCTTCATGAATACACAAAATGTTTTACTCTTATTTGCCATACCAATCTTACTGAGAGCCAGCATCAGACATAAAAACAATAAAACAAGAGTAATTATGTTTAATAGGATAGATGATTGTTTACTTCTTAAATGATGCCATCTATTTAAAGATGGAAACCACAAGTACTGTTATAGGACATGAGCTATTAAAAGAAGTGTATAACCCCGGCACAATAATTTTGTGTGGGATTCTTGGAGTTACAGTTTGGCAGATTCATGAGGTCATCCTATTTTGGTGCAATTCTTATGAGCTGTTGCTACTGAAAATGTTTCGTCTGCAAATTTTAACCTTCCCTAGCATTTGAACCAGAAAGAAACACTAGAAACTTGGTGGAAGCACTGCCTGAACCCTGATCCAACCTAGATTTACTTTAATTTCCTGGACATTGAAATTCTTCAGCCAGCCCTGTGTCATGGACCACACTTTTATCCCCAGCAGAACAATTTGAGTTTAAGACCAGCTTGAGATACATATGAAAGTTTCACACACACACACACACACACACACACACACACACACACACACACACCACAATCATTACTGAACACCTTTGGTGTTCTCATTCATTTATTTTTAAATAATTACCAAGCATGGAATACTGATAATATTCTGATGAGTAAATAAACCCGACACACTGTGTTCATTGTACTTACTATATGATAGCGAAGTCAGACATAACAGGGACGGAAGAGGAGAAAGAGAATTCGAGGAGTGAGAGAGAAGGGACAGGAAGGAGGGAGAATAGGAGAGAAAATGAGAGGAGAAGAAGGAGAAAAAAAATAGGGTGAGGAGGACACTGAAGCACTGCTGTGGGATGGTCTGTATGTCAAGTGTGTTGCTGATTGGTCAGTAAATAAATCACTGATTGGCCAGTGGCCAGGCAGGAAGTATAGGCGGAACAAGGAGAATAAAGCTGGGAAGTGGAAGGCTGAGTGAGAGAGACACTGTCAGCTGCCGCCATGACTAGCAGTATGTGAAGATGCCGGTAAGCCACGAACCACATGGCAAGGTAGAGATTTATAGAAATGGATTAATTTAAGCTGTAAGGACAGTTAGCAAGAAGCTTGGTACAGCCATACAGTTTGTAAGCAATATAAGTCTCTGTGTTTACTTGGTCCTGTCTGAGTGGATGTGGGACTGGCAGGTGAGAGAGATTTGTCCTGACTGTGGGCCAGGCAGGAAAAGTCTAGCTACAAAGCACCATGAATAAGCAGTAGCAACAACAGCAGCAAGAAGAAGAGGAGAAAGGAAAGGGGTTAGAAGAAAAGAAAATAAAATAATAAGAGAGGGGAAAAGGAAATGGAGGATGACATGGAGGAAGGAGTTCCTAAGGGGGGAAAAAGAAGTTTTAAAAGTACTATCAAGCTGTGACATAAAAGAAGACCTCCCTGAGAAACTTCTCTCCTTGGGAACTCAGGCAGCTGAGGAGCAGAAGAAGGCATGAGTGTTTCTGTTTATCTGAATGAAACATTGTGGTTGAGGAATGAGAGTATGTGAAGGATGGTACCATCTGAGCCAGAGTCAGATGTGAGATGTGAAACCCAGGAAAGAAGCTCTTGGGTGTAGGAACAATGAGAAAGCCAGTGGCATTTACTTGTATACCCTAACACATTGCATCAGGGAAAGATCCAGTGTTGTGCATGGTAAATTATAAGGGGGAAAGAGTAGGTACAGGGAAGTTACTATGATTCAAATTTTTTTTTTGCACCAGAGCAGAAGGAACAGAGATCAAGTTAAATAGAAGAAGTCAGAAGGTACAGCAGACTAACCATAGAGACAGAAGAGGAGATGTAGTGGGGATACTCTTGAAGCTTTCTGGCTTGGCCTACTGCATGAGTAGAACAGAAAATGTTGGGCTCATCTGAAGTCAAGCCCAGAGTAACAAGTTTGAGGAAACAGCCTGATGTATCATATACCATCTCTCTGGGATGCAGGGTGTTTCTTGGACTTCTCTTTACATTCTGATTGCTGTACACCTAACTAATTATTCTCAAATCCTATAAGAGTCCCAGAACCCTGGGCTTCAAATTGTAAAGGATGTTTTAAATTTATTTTGTTCAAACCATCCTCCTTTGCACCAAATCCCTGGCCAGGAGCATCTGGCTTCTGCTGAGTACCTCCAGGGATGAGTTTTTAATCTCACAAAGCCTGGTGAGCTTTCAAAGATTTATAAATAGGAAGGCATTCATTTCTTCCCCTGGGAAATAGTCCCACCTGTCTCCAGCCACTACTGTTGCCTTGCACTTCTTCTAGTGATATAAATTATACATCAGATGAAGCAACATCTGATCTGGTTCTTTCTGGTCCCTAAATCTCACATACACAGTTTTAAAAAAAAAGCCCTAAATACTCGGAACATGAAAATGACTGTTCACTGTATTTGTCTTAGACATCAGATAATCAAGGATATGACAGAAGCCATAATTTATCTCAGGGACTGGCTGATGATCATTCAGAGAATACACCGTGATTACACATTGCAGCTATTTTTGATTAGACATTATATTTTCATGCTAGTAATGGAGAATTAAATTAAAATGAACTAAATAAAGCGTGAGTATAATTTGTACCAGTTAAAAACTCCTAGTTGACCATGATGGTACACACTGGAAATCCCAGGATTTAGACGATTAAAGCCAGAGGATAATGAGTTCCAGGGCAGCCTATGCTATGTAGTGAATCTGTGGTTAGTCATAACTTTGTCCCAAACATTCACGAATACACGCATGTGTACTTGAACAAAACAAAAAGTAAGAATCTCTAGTATACGATTCATATAATGGCCTAAAGGTATAATTTGTTTCCTAAGACTCATGTTTCTTTGTCATCTGTTCTCATCTGTGTGACCTCCAGCTTTCCTCATTGTCTATGATGGTCAGTGGCTGTTTGAGGGGAGCTTATGGAACTTTTAGGTCATAGTTTATAGTCTCACCCCACTTCCAGTTTCCTCTCTCCATATATTTTCTGTGTATAGATGGGGATGTGATCTTTTAGCTTCTTATTCCAGCTGCCATGCCTTCCTTTTTAATATGGACTCTCCCTTTAGAGCCACAAATCAAAATGCACTCCTTCTTCTATAAGCCACTTTTACTCACGGTGTAACTAATATCCCAGGGGTACCAGAATCAAAAAGAAGCATTTTTCATTTTGCTGCATACCAACCAATAGCAACAGCAGCAGTGAGAAGTGACTGTCAAATGTGAGTGTGTTCTACTGTCCTCCACTTTTAAGAACAATGAAGATACGTCTTTAATGGGAAATATCTAGAAGGAATTTTCTTAAGAAATGGTTCTCAAATGTCACAAAACAGGAACTTGGTGATGCTTCGTGGGTCATGGACCAGAAGATGTCAGATGGCAAGGAATGAGGTGGCAGGAACTCCTTTCCTTCGTACGGCATTGCGGTATCACGTTAATCAGCTTAGTGTTTGATTTAGTTTGCCAGGTAAACTGCTGCAATTCTAAATCTTCTTTTGTTCATACCATTTATTGGAAGTAACTATTTCTTTCATATGGGCTTTCCTCTAGTTTTATTGAGAATATATTACTTTGCTGTATTATGTAGGTTTGTTTGATATTGGAATGGATCTGCAGTTTGACATATATCCATGTACATGAGAAAGGCCTGATGAAACGAGTTTTATCATCTGATTTTTTTTCACTGTGCTTTAAACCCAACCTTAAGCTGATGACTAGCCAGATCTTTTGTGATGCATATTAAGTGGAAACTTGTAGTCAGAAATGCTTTGCACAAGGAAGGGAGTCTATGTGTGGATGCCTAGGAAGACACATCAGCACTAACTGAAAACAAAATAATTTCCCTTTTTTAGTAAGAATGTTCTAGATACATGACAAGGGAGAAGTCCTCATGAATGATATTTTTGTGTATGAGAGGAAGTGATGAACATGTTGCTTGATGTTTAGTGGTGATCTTCCCACCCTGAGTTACATAGCCCATGCTTCCAGTGTGCACCAATCTTGCCATTGGTGGCTAGGGATGGCACAGCAATTCTGTTTCTTTCATCCACCACTCAAGTGATTAACAGATGGATTTATCCTATGAACTATCGTTCCATGTTTGGCAGAGTTTATGCCAACCCCTCAGCAAAGCAGTCTGCTACTATATGCCACACCAAACTCGCTTTGTTAAAGGAGTAATATCATCACTCAGTTCTTGGCCCCTCTTGTTTATTAGGTTCCAAGCCTTTCTTATTCATTTATAAAAAGAGACATTGGCAAGAGGAATCTAATTTTCATCTGGTTATAGGTGAAATGACTAAGCTATCGCAAAATGAAGTGGGTTCCTTGAGGCTACTTTGTCTGTTTCCTGGGGGCTACAGACAAATAAAACTCTACAGAAACCACACTCCCAAGATATCGATATTCAAGCTCAGTAAATGGCAGATCAATCACTGTTGAGTAATGTTGACATAAAAAGACTTGTTGATCACAGCTAACACACATTGTGAAAAAGCCAGCTAGGCAATCCTGACAAGTGCCACAGAGTCACTAATTAGATATTCAAAAGAAACAGTTTTCTGCCAATTAAATATCACAGTCATCGCTTCAAAAGAAATTCAGTGACTGAAATGACACACGGTCTTACAACAAGCAGTGTTAATGCAGTTCAACCACTGGCAGAATTAAATACTATAAACCATATCAGAAGTTTTTTTTCTCTCTCACTATTTGTTCAACCATTTCTTATGAATGACTTTCTTAGAAGCTCAAGGTCAAAGACATTGAGTTGTATGTTTTGAAAGAACTGTCATTGTCTGGTTTAAGGAATCAAATAAACCAAGACAGCATAAAAATCCCCATATACATGTTCATTATAACTCAGGGAAATAAAAATTTTGTGTCCTATGTGAAAATTTGGTAATTATTTCACAGTGTTTAGATATTTTTCTTCTTTTTGTGTGGAGGTATGTGGGATATGTATACATGTTTATGTGGAGACCCCAGATAGATGTCAAGAATATTCTTTATTCTTTGAGGCAAGGAAGGTCCTCTCACTCAACTCAGAGCTCACTGATATGGCTAGTTTCCTTAGCCAGCTTGTTCTGAGGATCAGCGCTGATACGACAGCTCAAGCATTTGTTCCCAAAGAAGTAAAATAAAGAGTGAGTTCTGAAGACACTAGAGAAAATATTAGATAAAGGTCATAGAGACTTGTCCATGATTGAGGTGCTGCCTTGACTCTATGACACTTACAGCCCAGCTGTCAAGACAGATGTGGAGATCAGGAGTGACATAAAGAAGGCAGAGCATATGGGAAGAGAGGGTATGATATAGCACTGATCTTAGCTCTGGGGATCCCTTTATATCCACTCTACACAAAACCTTTTAGGCATGATGGAAATTTTGGCTGTTAGAAGCCAAAGCCTTCTCTTTGGTCAAAGTCACTGAGAAAAATCCAGAGCAAAAATAGGTTGAGAGTTTGTGGTTTCTGTGTTTTTAAAGAAATGTACTTACATAGTTTCAAAAATACATCTAACTGTCTGTTGGTGCAGTTCCTCTCTGGCTGAAATGACTTGGGTAGACCTCGATAGCTTATGTAATGTCATTATGCACTTTGTAGGAGACAAGGACAATGTCTATACCTCATAAATAGAAGAGGCAAGAAGGCTTTGTACTCACTGACTGCTCACCACTTGGAGACATGAGCCTGTCCTCCAGGATGGGGTACTCACCACTGGGCCAGGAAGGCTCACCAAAGAACTTGGGGAATTTTAACTTTGAGCTTGCTCTCATTGACTTAGTGTCTAGTGGGCATTAGAGAAGTGAACCGCATAGGATAGTACTTCATGGAACTAAACAGAATAATTTCTTATAAACATTTTTTGGGGGACTTTCTGAAGATTTTTTTTAACTAATATCATTGGATGCATGGCTTTAGTTTGTCTGTTGGCAGTTACATTCAAACTGGTTCAGTTAATGTGTAACCTGATTTTTACATGACAGAGTTGACGCTAAAGGAAGAAAAAAAGAAGCTGAGTAATTTTCATGCTCAGGAAAGGGGCTTGCTTTGTTCAATGCCCTCCCCTTAAGAGTAAGGCAGAGCACCCACCCCCTTGCTTGTTGAATACCAGAACTCAGGGTAAAAAAGGGGAACAATGTTTCTCCGCACGCAGGCTACTACAGTTGGGGTGCCAAGCCAAGGAAGGGATTGGGAACATCCATGAACTAACAAACTGATATGGATCCCAGAGCCAGAATACTAAAGAACAGAAGACAAAGGAGAGGGCAGCCTCTCTCTTAGTATTTTGACTCTACTTTGAATGGATGGATGTGGCCCATTCACAACTTTCAGGGAGTCATGTTGGTGAGACTTTATGGGTGTCACTTATGACATTCCTATGAGATGCAGTCTAACAGCAAATTCTTTGTCCCTCTGCCTCTTACAATCTTTCTGCCCCCTCTGCCACAATGTTCCCTGAATCTTATGGGTGGAACTGCTTTGTACCGTCCATTGGAGCTAGGCTCCACAGCTGCATTTGACTGACTGTGGTTCTCTGTGCGATCTCCCTCTGCTGCAAAGAGAAGTTTCCTTGGTGAAGGGTGTAGACGATACTTATCTATGGGTATAAGGACAAATATTTAGAATGTAGTTAAGGATTATGCTGGTTTAGTAATGAGGCAGTTGTAGAGAACAAGGAGCTGTACGAGGGAGGGCTTGGAGGGAGGAAAGGGAAGGGAAAAGGAAGTAATTATAATCTCAAAAAGTAAAAGAAGTTAAAAGAAACTTTCAGAGATAGACAAGTACCCACAAATAGTTCAGTTCTATAACTTTTATTTTAACGCGATGATCTGGATAACGCTTTGAATTTTTCCTTACATTATTTAATAACTTATTTAGCATATGACTAGTGAAAACAGCTTTGGCTTGTTGGACAAAGCACATCACAGGGTAACTTCTGATGCCCTGCATAGAGGAACTGACTCTGTCACTGGCTTCTCATGCCCTGTTGGTGTCTGTGTGAGAATTGGGAGCGGAGGATTAGAAGGAAGGAGATGGGCCACAGCCATTCATTCCATTAATTTAAAAGGATGACATTGAGAGCTGTCTTTGTGTCATGTGCTATGCCAGGGGCTAGCGATCCAAAGATAATACGACCCATTGGTTGTCCTCAAGGATGTGACAGTCTGGTGGTCACATTCCAGGTGATGGCTTTGTTGTGATAGGTGAAAGTTCAGGGCATAGCAATGTTCCAAGAGAGAAAATTGAGCCTTGCTGAAGCTACTGTCTGTCCTCTTTTGTGTGGGGAAGATTATCTGGGTTCTCCAAGGAGTACCTCAGTTGTCCCTGGGATGTCAAGTGAACAGAGTAACCAGAGCCTCCGGAACTGCAGGCCTTCCTGATCCTACCTGACATGGGCTAGGCTCTTCCTCCTGCTTCCTGGTTACCAGACTTAGGAGGACTTTAGCTTGTGATAGATAAGGTGATTCTGAAGTAACTAGCCTCAGTCCTCCCTGTGGCCTTTTGTATGAACTTCATCAAGAAGGAAGAGCTAATGCAGGGCATGGTGGCACATGCCTTTAATTCCAGTACTCGGGAGACAGAGGCAGGTGGATCTTGGTGAGTTCAAGGCCAGCCTGGTCTACAAAGCAAGCTCTAGGACTGCCAGGGCAGTTACACAGAGAAACTGTGTCTCAAAACAAACAAACAAACAAAAAACAAAAAAGAAGAAGAAGAAGAAGAAGAAGAAGAAGAAGAAGAAGAAGAAGAAGAAAGAAAAAGGAAGAGCTACCTCTTCTTTTCTAGAGTTTGAACTTTCCTTTGCTATTTCCTGTAAGAAAGGTTTGATGATTGAGAGAGCTGGAGTCAAAAGAAGCCAAACCTGGGGTCTGTTTGAGAGGCTCCTGGCAGTGTGATCAGGATCTATCTAAGGTGCATGAGCTGGTTTTCTGGATTCCATAACCTATGGTCAGACATCTTCCTCACCCTTGATGCTGGGGGAGGGGCTTGGTCATGCCTCAACTGAATGTACCAAGCTTTGCTGTCCTCCCATGGCAGGAGAGCAGGAGGAGGGATGAGAGAGGGATCTGTGGTTGGTATGTAAAATGAATAAATTTTTTTTTAATAAAAAAAGATTAAAAACTGAAAAAAAATTTGCTGAACCCTTTACTTTGAACACCAGGGACAAACTCCCCCACCTCTTCATTGGATTCACAAACTCCCTGTCCAAATCCATTCAAATATCAGATCCATTAAAGCAAGCATAACCTGGTCAGTTTGGTACCCAGCAGAGCTCTAGGACCTAAAACCCGTTAGGATGCAAACGAATGCTTAATAAACAGTTTACCTACTAAATATCCATTCTCCCATTCTTCCTGATTCAAACCCAATGCTGTTTTTGAGAGGCAGCAAACGCTAATCTATTTTTCACCATTTCTTGCTGATGTAGTAGTCATGTGTCACAAATTTGGTCCCTAAAATGTAAACAAGTTGATGCTTTGTTAGGCATGGGTCCCAGAGGAGTGCTCAAAAGGAAAGCAGATTCAGTTAGGGCCCATTTGCCCCTTTGCCCCTTTTCCTGAATGCAAAGTAACCTTGGTTATTTGTAGATGTAAATGAAGTGTCTTTCAATTGACCTTGAGGAAAGGGCCTCCTATAATAGAACTTTCCTAAGGACAGCTTCCATCCTGTAGGCAGAGCTTTCGCTTCATGAGTCTTCCTGTCAGAGAGTTCAACATTTAAAAAAGCAACTTCCTAGATTAAGGAGCCTCAACCTCTTTCATAGCTGATATGAGACACACACACAGAACAACCAACCTCACTGGCACGGAAGAACCCAGGTATTTGAGGACAGTCACCATATTCCTCTGACATTCCTTCTGTCTTCAAATATGCTAGCAGTGTTTTCCCTATATGTTTTTCTGATCCTATTTTGTTAAAATTTGGGAGCTATGTTTCTTATGTTCTAAGTTGAAAATACATATGTTGTGATTATGTATTGACTACTCCTTAGTAGTCTATTTTATAAGCAACCTCAATGCATTTGTTATGTAATTCTATGGGCAAACACATGGACACACACACACACACACACACACACACACACACACACACGTGCACACAGATGAAGAAAAGGTTCTGAAATTGTTTATTCCAGTTAATTGGAAAATCAGCTGGTACAAGACAAGGATGTGATTTTTAAAAAATGAAGTGGTTATGGGTTTTGTTCTCAGATAAAATTTTTACGTGTTATGTACTTTAAATATAAACAGCAGTTTAAAAATTCACTCACTTAGAAAGAAGCACCCATTAATGTAATTTAAATTTCTTTTCACATCTTGTTTATGCCCTCACCATATAGACCTTAACATTATTTCCTGATCTGGGAGAGCCTTGTGCTTCATAGGCATTTTACAATTCATAACACCAGAGTTTATGCATATATTTCAGGAAACAGCAAATGTGATAACCCAGTATCTAATAGATATTTCAGGTCTTGTGTATATTAAAATTATATATAATTCAGATAAAGAAATTCACATTTCAAGCATTCATTCAAAGCCCAGTACAGAGATATTTATGAAACAAGCCATTGTAGGTTTATTTGACAGCAGGTCACAAACTCAACTCTTTGGTTGGAAAGATAGTCCCATGGAAACATTTGCTAGGAAAATGGCTTTCATTCTGACTAGGATGTGGCTGGAGCCTTCCACAGAACACCCAGCATCCCCATGGTTAATTAATCCACTCTGCATTCTTCTACTACCCCACAGAGCTGACTGAAAAACCTTGCAGTGAGAAAAGCTGGCCTCTCAAGCCTGCTCAAGTGACCTGGCTTCCTAAAATACCCTTCATAAACAAAACTCACATGATATAATTTGAGTGTGTAAATCCAATTACATTTCCCAGGGAAGCTCAGGGCCAATTACACTGGCTTCCCCTGCTGTGGGAAGCCGACAAAAGCAGCGTTCCTGTACTCATCCTGAGGAAGATATTATTTATATAAACCATTATCTGGCTGACTTAGGTGAAAACCTATGTGTCACAGATGTTCCCCAATTTCCAATACTGTTGCTAGACTCGAGACTCTTACTTCAGTTCTGAAATAAGAATGTGCTTCAGAAACAATATGTCAAGTGTTGATGTATTGCCCAACTGCATATTTTGGGCCTATTGGTCTCTCAGAGAAACAGTATTATGGTGCCCATTTGTTGGTGAGAGAAAAGGCTTGAGATGAATATTGCAACTGTCATCTGTGTCCTGGAAACAAATACATGCAGGATGGACTCAAATGGATCAACTTGTGATGTGAATAAATTAGCATCCTAGGAAATATTTAGACAACAGTGAAATGTCACAGATGATTGTAGCAGTATCCTCTGATTACGTGTGTGTGTGTGTGTGTGTGTGTGTGTGTGTGTGTGTGTGTGTGTGTGTTGCTTAATCTTTTCCTCTTATGCTTGGTTTCACTTCATTTTAGTAAGCTTTTAAATGCCATCAGTCGTCAAAGTGTAAATATGACTAATGCATCCGTCCTACTTAGTCTGACATTGAAGCTTCTGCTTCAGAATCTAAGTTGCTCCCATCCCCCCCCCCCCCCCCCCCCCGCCCCCGTTTCAATTTCATCATGTTCTGGCCCACCCATGCCAGTCAGGTGATACAACTGGATATGAAAGGAAACAACTTCGTAATGTAATCTTGCACAGCACACACCGCACAATCAGTTTACAATTCTCTCTCCATACGCAGACACCAAAATCTATGTGAGTCGCAGGCAAAGATGCCCACAGACCAGGGCCAATGAGACTTAATTGATCATTTGGGTATCACTAAAAAATCCCTTACAAAAACCATTCTCCAACATTTCAGACAAGCAAAAATACAAATCAAACAAATAAATAAAAGGCAAAACAACAATGTAAAGTGGAAATGAAAAAAGAGAAAAGAAAGGACATGAAGGGCAGACATGTATTTTTTTCTAAGCAGGAAGAGTAATATCTCCATTCCCTAGCATTCAGAGGCACCTCTTGGGAAGGCTGACATTCAAATATGCTTTTGAAAATTGTTTTTTTTCCTCTTCAGATTGCAGTTTTTACTTTAAGCCTGTGTGAATATTTTGAAACAACGTACAGAAGTAGGGGTACTCAGGGTTTAGAAACTGCACACAGCAACTAGAGAGGTGAATTAAGTCAGAGCCCTGTCTTAACCATTTTAATGGGTAGTTCTGTGTTCTGAGGTGTTTACCAAGTTAGGGGTGATTGAAATCACTTGCCATTTATTGTACATTAAGAAGTCACAGAATCCCTCTATTAGATTTGAGTTAGATACAAAAAGGCCTCTTCTTCGACAGAGATGTAAGTGCACTTCTGTATAAATAAGGAGAAGCTGTAACTCCATTATCCCTGCTTTGTTTTTACTCTGAGGTCAATTCCTCACTGAAGTGGCCAGAAATGCATATTTAAACCCTAGTCCTAGACCTCAGCTGCTCATGTCACACACCCTATCTTATCTGCTACAGTAGCACTCTATCCTACGGGATTACTGATAGAACAAGCAGCAGCCTAACTGCTCCTCACTATTTGTCAAGCTCAAGGATCATGACTTAATTAGTATTTGTCTGGCTGTAGCTTCTGCTGTTTGATGAGCTGTGTCTACGACAGGAAAGAAATTCCTATCTGACAGCATGACCTTGAACCTGGATTAACCCGGATTTGCATACCTGTCTGCATTTACTCAGAGTTATCTTGCAAAATTCACTTCCACTCTACACATCTGCTTATCTGCTTCACCAAAAGGCATAGGTGACTAATTAGTCACTGACTGTAACATTTTAGAGTCCTCCCCCCAAAAAAAGCACGACGCAGTCATCTTTTGGTTTAATAATATTGCTCTCAGTTTTCCAATAACTAAATGATTTGCATCATCCTGTCTCTAATGAGCTGAAGAATGAGAACAAGATGAATTTCAAATGTGAGGTAACTCTTCTTATTGTCACTAGGAATTAAAACAGAATAAAATGGTAATCATAGCTATGGTGCTTAGAAGGTATCTGGCCTATAAAAAAATCTACCAAATGGAGCCTTATTGTTAATATTTTATTTATGCATACAATGTCATCTTGTAATGCATTTTTTGATTAATGAATTGAATCGGCAGGATAAACAATTGGTTTAAGATGGGGGAAGTATCAACTTCCTAGAGAATCTGGGAAAGGGACCCCTAGTATTGCTGATTTGTCTTCCATATGTAAAGCTGACATAAATTAAATTGGTGGCTTAAGGGCAGATCCCAGGCTCCCTGCAACTGAACTTTTTTTTTTTTGGTTTTTCGAGACAGGGCTTCTCTGTGTAGCTTTGCGCCTCTCCTGGAACTCACTTGGTAGCCCAGGCTGGCCTCGAACTCACAGAGATCCGCCTGGCTCTGCCTCCCGAGTGCTGGGATTAAAGGCGTGGGCCACCACCGCCTGGCTCGTAACTGAACTTTTGTAGAGGTGAAATAAAAAGACTGGTTCCAGTTGGGCTTTGCACCTTAAAAAGGTTCCTTATTGTTTCCAATGTTACTGGACCCAGAACATATGAGGCAATTTAGGCGATTATTTATACCTTCCCAACAATAATCACTTGTGGGGGGGGTGTGTGTGTATGTGTGTGTGTGTGTGTGTGTGTGTGTGTGTGTGTGTGTGTGTGTTTGGGGCAGGTAGTGATTTAATTTAACTGAGTAGAAAGAATACAAACCATTTCTATGCTAAGAAGAATCCTCTCTTGAGTGGGTCTTTTAAGGTTAAATCTCACATCCACAGTAGGAAAAGAGCTGTGACACAGATTCACAAGGGGGCATTGTCACCTCATACAGAGGGTCTGCAGGGATTTGAAGTAAGGGAGATGCCCTTTTAAGACACAGATTTGATTCCTTAGGGGTGGAAAAAGTAGCAGCAGATACTCATGGCTTGGATTAAGAAGGCAATCACTGGCTTGTTTATTACTTTTGAAAATGGCATTTTCAGTGAAGCAAAACAGCTGACTAGGTGTTGTTGACACTATTTTCTCCTTTTAATCCCATGAGTCTTGAGAATATTAAGTTGAACCTGAGCCATCCTCTTAAAAGGAGTTAAGATTAATGTAGAGATGATATTCAAAGGGTTTATGGCCTTCAATTGACAGATTGGTATCCAGCTGAGCAGAATGATGAACTCATTTCAAAGAATCTATGCCATTCTGGCATTTTCCCTCTCTTAATTTCCTTCTGGCTTTTTCATTAAATGTTCATTGGTGTAGTATATGTTCTACTACTCTCTTGACTAGCAAAAGGGGCCCACCTTACTCTTGCTGAATGGTTAGCATTGGAATCCAAATTTTAAGTCTGCCCTTACCACTCCCCAGCCTCAGGAGGTTCCCCTTTGTTTCCAAAACTCTGACCTTTCTTATTTGAAAGAAAAACAAAGGACATTGTTGCCTATATACCATTATCAGGCATAATAACACCAATAAAGGCTCTTAGTTCTAAGTAGAATATTGCACAAATGCCATGGTTTGTGGTTTGATTTCTCCAGTGTTCAGGGGTAAATGCTTATTAAACTTAATTGTGTATACATGTGTGTATAGATGTGCATCAGTGGAGGGTTCTTTCATTAATGGAGAATTTGTGAAGCTGAATATTTTATAATCAGGTGATGAATAATCCTGTTTGTATGGTGAATTTGTTAGGTGTCTACTCTGTGCCTGGTGATTGTTTAAGTGCTAGGGATAAAATAGTCAATACAAAGGGCGTTCTCTTGCCCTTTCAGTGTGTGTGGGTCCTCAAGAGCATTGAGATTTCAAGAAGAAACACAATAAGCATAACAAAATGATGAGATAATTTCAAACATTGTGATTGTTGTGCAGAGACTAAGGTAATGTTATTTATAACAAAGCAATGATAAAGTCCTGTATCAGCGAGAGTGGCCTGTGAGAGTTTGGACAATGAGAATGTGCCAGCCATATGAAGATTGGGGAAAACTGAATCATAATGCAGATGTAAAGACTCAGAAGTATGGGAGTTCTTGAGATATTAGGAAGACAGAAAGATGGGTGGAGAATTTAGGATCTGGAGAAGAGCAGAAGAGGAACTAAGATTGGAAAGAGACACAGCCACTGGGGGACAGGATAGGCTGTGGTGAGGACTTAGGATCTCACCATTGTTTCCCAGAGAGTGTTAAGTGTGCTTTATGTACTAAACATATAAAACCAACCAGTATTTATAATTGAATGAATGAATGAATAAATAAATTAGGCTTGGAAAAGAGATAAAACCTCCACTTCACCTGCATGATCTAGGAAGCTTGTACCCCTAGGGGGCGCCAAAGGCAAACGTTTAAAGGAACTTGTAAACTCCCCCCGCCCCCACCAAGCTGAAGAACACTATGGTCCAGGTATCTTCAGTCTGATGAAAGGTTACTCGGCCTAGGAAATCCTATTAAACAGATAACCTGCCCCAAACAGAAAGGTGAATGGATTTCGTTTACATGTAGTTGGCCTTGATTTTCACAGTGGAGAACTGTTTATCATAGGATGGGAGTGGGAAGACATTGAGGTTATTTTTAATCTTTCCCCATCTGGTAGTATTTGAGTAGAGCATCAAACAAATATGGAGCCAGAATTTGCTTGCTGGATTCACTTGGCAAGAAAAACATGTCTATACTTAGAACTTCAAAGATATTCATAATTTGACACTTAGGGTGTGTTTTTCTAAATACTACCCCGGCATATTTGATGAGGTCTTTCAGTAATGTGCACCAAGGAAGGCTACTGTTCAAAGGCAGTGGGTTGTAAATGAGATTTTTCTGTATACATCAGCTATCTATGGTTGGTGGTGAAAACAACTCAGACTGAGTTACGTTTTCAAAAAAGGAGGAGAGAAGCGGGAGAAAGATGAGGATGCAGTGGGGAGGGGCAAAAGAGAAAAAGAAATGATTTGCTGACTTTTTTTTTTTTTTTTTTTTTTTTTGGTTTTTCGAGACAGGGTTTCTCTGTGTAGCTTTGCGCCTCTCCTGGAACTCACTTGGTAGCCCAGGCTGGCCTCGAACTCACAGAGATCTTCCTGGCTCTGCCTCCCGAGTACTGGGATTAAAGGCGTGCGCCACCACTGCCCGGCAGATTTGCTGACATTTAAACATATAGTAAATAACATGAAGAGAAGAACGGGGGGAGGGTTTGGAAGAAAGTGGGTTTAAATGCAAGGGGTTCCAATGTCTGTGTACATTGTCCGTGTCTGACTACAGCTGAAACTTTACTATGCATCGAATAGCAAAGGTTTGGGATGTTTTGAGAGTATATTCAACACTGCCTACATTACAGAAAAGTTCAGCTACTCCACTCTCAGCAAGGCTCTTATCTCCCTGTTTCATGCCTGATA